>NW_021632883.1:0-45958 GCF_004799145.2 Neltuma alba
CAGGTGGATTTTCCAGAAGAAAGCAATGTCTTGCTGCAAGCTCAATGCTGGGAGAATTAGAAGATATGGATTTTAAGGAGCTATGAGCTGAAGCAAACAGCCATATCAGACCACCAAGCGTGCCAGGAACCTCCCTGTACAGAAAGCAGCATTACTCCACAAGATGGATAACAGACAGAAAATATGGGACAGGACACAAGGAAGGGGAAGGTAGACATACTCTTCATACTAATTTTATAAATAAAGAGAATTTAACAGCACAGCAAACCAATAATTTAGCAAATCTGTCTTCTCCAAGCACATACTATGAAATATTTCTCACGCGCACGCCCGCAGCCACATAATACCAGCCAGCAGTTGAAATCATTTTTTAATAATTAGTTTAAGGTTTTTTTTTTTTTTGGGGGGGGGGTCATCATAACAAACGATCATATATGCTTGTACTCATTATCAAATATCAAATTCTCTCATTTAAGCCAGGCACTGAAAACTAGCACCATCAAGTACACAACTTTCAAATTTGCAAGTTAATTTTATTTCAATCCCTTCCTTATGTGTCATCAATAAATTCAGACTGAATGGACGGACTGATATCTGTTACAAGTCACCGAAACCTCTGCAAGCAATGTGCTAATTTTCAAGCATCCAGGCATCCCACTTACCAATGCCATCACAGGATTGCCCACTTCCGCAAATGACAAGGGCCCTTCAGGTCCAGGAGAATAACCGATAGCTTCAAATGCTTCCCCAAGAGCCTTTAGAACAAAGCCGTCACTAGCTTCCTGTCCAAGTTTCACTTCAGCAGCATTTTCTGGTTTGCCATTTCCCTCACTAATTTTCTCATTGCTGCCATTTTCTGGCATTAGGGTCTCTTGATCAACTTTTACTTTATTAGCATCTTCAGCCTTTAAAGTTTCATCGCATGGGGTCAGGACTTGTCCATCACCATTACTGGTCTTACGTTCAAGAGTTTCTGATGCATCTTTGACAATAGATGAATCATTTTTAGCTGCAGCTGGATCAGCAGTTTCTCTACAATTGGCAGCAACAACATCACTATCAACAAAAGCTTCTTCAATTGGCATTTGAACAAAGTGTAATATACATTGAGCTTTTGTTTTCGTTGCAACATGCTCAGCAATTTCATTCCAATTTTCTTTATAGAGTTCTAATGCTTCAAGAAGCAAGAGGGTCTCCTGATCAGTCCACTTTCCACCACTAATCCCTTGGACTTCAGCTGGTTCCATAAGTATAAAATCCGTTGAAGACATACCAGAGCCAAACTTTCCATTACTAAAGCAATCAGTACATAGATCAAAATCTGCCTGTCAGAAGCAAATTAGAAAGTTATCAATCACCCTATTTTTTCACCAACATATTAAAATTAATCAAATAATTCAATACTTCGATAGTCAAACAGATTAAGTCTAACTAAAAGTCACAAACTTGAGTCATTCCGACAAGTTGAACAACCTTTAGAGCAACAACCATTTACACCATTTCAAAGAATGTACCCTCTTGCAAGTCAATAGAAATTCAAAAAGGCAAGTAGCCTTTCCAAGCTGTTGGATGTGACTGTCATCATTATAACATTTTCTGCTCACACTCCACGCCTTCTACTTATCCAGAACCATGTTGTGTCACAGGAGTATTATGCAAAAATATTTTCAAAAATCTAATTTGACGCAGAAGAGGTGGTAAAATGATTCCATGCGTCATAATTTTGTAACTTAAAAATAAACCGAAGAGGGCTTCTTGGAGCAAAGTTTGGCAACCATTTCAATCCTCACAGTTGGAGGTAATTTCAACAAACTACACCAAACAATGTAGATAATTAAACACCTCTTAAAGCAGCAGACTAGGAACAGAAACTCAAATTTAAACTATAATAAGATCAAGCCCATTATGCGCGCGCATGGCGGACACACACACACAAAAAAGATTAAGCCCATTAATATATTTAGAGTCCTTAAAACGTAGCTAAAACAATGCAATTCAATGACATGGGTAAAACCTGCTTCTGGCAATGGTAGCGTTTGCGCGAACAATCAGCTGAACAGGAGTTGCAGTGGTACTCAACTGCTGGCCCCTCCTGTTTCACCAACTCTTCAGCAAATGTTGATTCAGGAAACAAGCCAGATGGCATATCTTGAGTCATTTGGTTGGTCTTTGGAACAACACGCGGACATAATTGCACAGTTTCGAAGTGATACAATTTTTCAACCAAGGACTGCTTTTCTGCTTGCCCATCATCATCAGTGCCGACAACAGCATTGTCCGTAGATGGAAATGGATGGAAATTAATTAAACCCCAATGGTCCAGAAACTCCATTACCTCTTGCCTGGCATCCAAATCTCCAACATTAAGCTCAGACAAGTCTTTCAGCTCAATATGAGCATTTGGGTTTGCATGAAACTTCTTCATAATCCAGTTCCGTATCTCCATATAAATATCAGGAGTCCGATTTTCAGTTTTCCCATTAAAGAAAGAAGGTAATGCATTCTTCTCTATTGAATGGATATCCGTCCACGAAAACCAACCTGAAAGTCAATTCCAGAGGTAAAATGGTTTGATTGAAGAAAGCTGTTGTCAGACTTAAGATTGAAACTTAGAGTACTTAACTTTTTTAGTTTTTAAGAGGTTGATCTTGGGTGTGGGGGGAGGGGTTGACCAACATAACTTCATGAAACAGCTTGAATCAAGGAAAGTAACCAGACAAGATAAACCTTTTTAAAAGAATAAATCACTTTTTGAAGATTTAGGAGTGAACAAAAGATAAATAAGGATTTTCAAGGATACAGTTAACAAGATCACCAATACATCGTTGCACGATGAAACATTTTAGCCACAACAAAATTCTCATAGCAAAACTATTCACATTTCTAGGTTTTGCAGGAAATTCTGATGATTTTGCAGTGCCTAGACTTCCATTCTAGATCTTACAAGGTTCTGAAAAGAAACCCAAAAATAGTCCTCAAACTTGTATACAAATATATATATATATATATAGTAGAAAAGGGTAATTTTAGAAGCTAGTCCACTCATCCGGTCAATAACTCAATATAAGGATTCCAAACAACCACAATAATTTGGAACCAAAGCTCCAAAAGTAACAGGATAAAAAGATTTCATAACCATCCCTTAAAGCATGGGCTGATCTAGTGTTATGTATACTGCACAAAACCATTTAATGAACTCTGCAAAAATAAAATTAACAAATATCAATTTTTCCCAACATCCACTCCGCGCTTTTTTTAATAATACTATAACGCTGGCATGATAAAGGTGGGAAGATGAGAATGCTTCAACCGGACAAACGTATTTATTGTTGCATATAAAATGTGGCCTCCGGAGGTAGAATGAACAACGGTCTACTATGGCAAACTGCCAGAGGCAAGCATGACTAGACTGGAAAAAGCCTATCGCAAGCACTAAGCAGCATACTAGACAGAGCCAGCCGCAAACCAGCTCAGTCGAGTTCAGTTGAAATATTCGTCAATGGAACACCAAAGAATTCAAAGCATAGATAATCAACATCGTCCAATTTCCAGTATCTAATGAAGAAGAATCCTAAGAGGTCCTAAAGCTACACATAAACAAACTAGGGTTCCACAAAAGACACATGGGCTCACCACAATGACTCGGAACTACATGAGCATTGGCACCACGAGATCTGATAGCTTCGAATTCAGTTTCGATCGCAGCTTCCAGAGCCTCCCACTCACGCTCCTTCTTAATATCCTCCGCATGCGCGCCTGAGTCTCTACCCAAAGCCTCAGACGTCACCGCATGCTGTGAGTGCTTCGCAGCGCCAGCAGCAGAGCCGCCGCCACCAGCTACCAAGGCTGAAGAGGAGGGGGTGGCCTGGTTGCTCGGGATTTGACGAGCCCGGGTCAAGGGGCCATTGTGTAAGGGAGGAGTATGAGCAGGCAAAGCCTTCTCGCGAGTTACACGTTTCGAGGGCGTGGGCGTGGAATTCGAGGAGCCGAGAGTATTAACCTTTCTTTTTAACCCTCCGGAGCGGCGGCGGGAGGAAGTCGACTCGGATGCCGGCGAATCGACGTTGGACGACGGTTGAACGGCAGCTTCGCGGTGTTTCTCCTCCATCGCGACGCTCCTCTGAGAAAGGGGGATATGATTCAGTGTGACTGTGCTTGGTCTTCAAAGACGTACGTCGTCGTCATATCGTGGATTGCTACTTCCAGAGCTTCTTCCACTCTCAGTGCTTTCAGGCTTTCATCTTTTCAGGCTTTCCCTGGTAGCAGCCGATTTAATCCCGTGTGGCGCTCGTCCGCGGTACAGAGCTGCGCCCTTCTTTCGTATTGGTGGACGGTGGTGGTAGTCAAATTAATTTTAACTAAATTGATCCTCATGCTTAACATTATTTTTCTTCCGAACAGCTTAGCATGTTTATTAAAGGCGACTTATATCATACTCTCTCCGTTTCTTATTATAAGAGACATTTGATGCTTATGACATGTTCCTATATATAAGAGACACTTACAAGTTGTCTCTACTTTTTTGTGTTGATTTACTATTTTACCCATATTTATTATCTCCAACTCACACTCTCTCTCCCTCCCACTTCTCTTTTTTTAATAATTTAATTGTTCTCTCTCATGCTCTCTCTCCTTATTAATGAGGGCATTTTGGAAAAAATTATACTTTTTACACATTAATTGTTCTTAACTAATTTTAACTGTTTTTTTTATCAACGTACTTCGGTTATTTGTTTCTTATAATAAGAAACGAAGGGAGTATTATAGAAGAGACTGTGAGTTTTATGTCCCAAAAAGAGCGCGCGAGTCCTCTTTTCTATGGGGAGAGAGGGTTAAGCTATCCAAAGCAAGTATTCATTATAATTCAACTGTTACAGATTAATTTTTAAAATTACTTACAGCTTAATTATTGTTATGTTTAATTTTAACTTATTTTAACGATTATGTACCATGCGAAGCAGCATACGAAAAAAGGTTTAATTTTGCAAAACACAAAAATAACGCTACAAAGTTAGGATTGGATCATACATCATTAGCCACATATCCTATAACCCTCAATTAAGACCCCAAAAAAAAAAAATGATCCTCCATATAAGGGTCTTCTTTTTTAAGTTAGGATTGGGATCTGTTTCTTTTTTTTTTGTTAAAACAGAGGTATCTTTCTATTCAAGATAATCCTATTTGAGGTATCTCGGGATACTGAATGTGGACATATCTCCCAATAGAAATTCGAATCTTAATTCGTCATATTGTGAAGGATTAACCCTTTTCACTAAACCTAATTATTATTATTGGGATCTGTCTTGCAATGTCACTGTGTTCCCACGTATTTGCTTGAGTGGAAGATGAAGCGCCTAATAAAAGATGCAAGAGCTTGGATCATTCATCATGAGTGGGCTTTCGAAGTTGGGGTGGGTCTTGCATTGTTTATGGGTTTCCATCACTTGTATCCAACATGAAACTCCACATCCTCCCAGAAGTTGCTCGACCTAAAGATGATCAGCATCGTTCCGCGAAACATCTCTTCTTCTTGTTGGGCTCGTAAGTTTGATCCTGCTCAGCTCACACGTTCTAATTTAACTAAAGTTGTAGCTAACTTAAAGACCCACATGACAAAATTGGTTCATAGCAATAATTCAGGTCCCAGCACGAAGAAATAACCAGGCCCAGAAAAGATATTGGAAATATCAGTGAGTGTTCTGGTTCCATTCAATGTTGCGACTTTAATATTGAAGTTGCCTATTCCTGTGTTTTATTACTACTGTAGAGGTCCAGTTATGTTACAACTGTCTTGGGCTTATCAGCTTGGCCGCAGAATCATGTTGGATTGATGATCCACGCGCTTGCTCATGTCAATTTCTTCACACGTAATTTGTTTTTCTGCTTTAGTGTATTTGCTGCTAATTGTTTTGCCTTCATTTTATATTTTGTCCAGAAAGTGCTTAATGAGTGACACATACATAAGAAGAAGTAATTATATCTTATATCGCTGGTAATTTGTTGTTTTTGTAAGACTGATTTCTGTACATTGATTTTTCTCAGAAACATAGTGATGTTTTTCTTTTTTGGCGCTCCTTTAGTCTTATTTATAAATAGAGCAAAGAAAAAAGATATTTTTTTATTTTATTTATAGGATACTAAGAGAAATTTTTCATGTGGATGTACAAATTTATCCTTTATTATTATTGTGTTGATTTTGTTTATCTGCGATATAATGAATAATAAATACGAATAAAATTAAAAACTTGTTAAATTTTAAATAAAAATTGACAAAGTTTAATATTTTTTTAACTTGTATGAAATATGTTTAAAATGATTTATAAATAAGATAATTAGAGTATATAAAAACACAGTAATTTGTAAAGTCTTTACGCTGCCCCTACCTTTTTCCCCCGTGTTTTCCGGGGACAGGGGAAGCGCCCGAGCCTGAAAATGAGTGACGTATTTGTTGCTTTCACCTCTCTCTTTCTCTCTTTGTCCGTTTTCTTCTTCTTGGGTTTTCGGCCCGTAAGTACAATTTCAATGCAATTGATTAGAACACATGGGTTGGTCTGGAATCTGGACATTCACACTGCTTTAATTTGTTCTTGCTTGGGCATGAAGCGACTCCCTTCCACTCACAAACAGCCTTCATGGGTGTGCTTGCTAACATTTTGTCTGTTTAAAAAATTACTTTGTATTTTCTTTTGCTTTTAAAAAAGAATAGAATTTAACCACAGATATCATTAAAAAATGAACTCGTCAAAATATAGTCCAATCCCGAACAATTCAAGTGTCCCAAGGTTCCCTTTGTTAGTCCTAAAGGCAACAAAAAAGTTTGATGACCTTAACTAAGAAGAAAGCTTTTAGTTACATATCGCCCTTTTGGCCCACTCATATGAATTGTGGGGGTAGGTGTTGACTTGGTTGGTGTTTCAAAAATTTTATGTATTAATAAATCCTACAACGTCAAATATTTAATAGAAAATCTTTTCTGTTATATTTATGCTCAACTAACAAGATATTACTCCTATATATACGAGTATTTCATTATATGTATATAAAGCTCTTATAAGCAAGTTACCCGGTTTCAGGTGAAGCAATGACACCCAAGTGGACATTCGTTTCTTTGTCTGTGGCTAAATAATAAATGGATTTTCTTAGGCTGCAGCTAAATAACAGATTGGTAATCTAAGAGGAAGAAGAAGAAAGTCAAGGGACGCGAGGAGCATCAAGCCTAGCCTATCCCTAACATAGATGAGTTCCCAAGGTATATAAATCGCTTTGGCCGAAAATATATATATATATTTATATATAAATCGCGACCCACGTAGGCATGTATAAACTTGCAAGACTCAACTTTTTCTACCGAAAAAATAAAACACTAAAACTCACGAAACTAATGTTTCGACTAATATAAGTGTGTTTTTCCTATTTTAAAGTGTTTTTTTTTTTGCGTTGGTTAAAAAAAAGTGATTTTTATTGCATGGAATAAATATGTAAGAACTGACCAGAGTTTTATCTCATACTCTTTGTAGTTCCTATTATAAGCCATTTATAACCAATTCAATCATGCCAATAAAAATAGCTAAAAATATTAAATTTGTCATAAAATTCAAATAATTTTTAATATTATTGTTTTTTTTTGCCATTCAATATTATCCTTATTAATTACATTAAACTTTAACATCATATTAATTTTTATTATCTCACTATATCTTTATTAAATATGAGCATATATGATTAAAAAAAGTATTTGATGATTATTAAAACTAAGCAAATATCCTACACAAAGGATCAAAAATACTAATCAGCTGATGACTTGATGTCTTATCCAGACAAGGGGGTGGAGAGTAAAAACATACTCCTTCATCTCTTATTATGAGATCCACTTAACTATATTACGTGGTTTAAAAACTGTTACAATTAATTAAAAGTAATAAATATGTTGAAAATATACTTTTTTTCCAAATATACCCCTATTTACTAGTGGGTAGGTGTGAGTGAGAAAAAATGTATGGGAAAAAGATAATGAGAGAGAGTATATTAATTAAGGATAAAGTGGGTAAAAATACATTTATTGCTTAGAAAAATTTAAAGAAGATCTTATAAATAGGGACAAACTAATTAAAAAAATTAGATTTTATTATAAAAGACAGAAGAATAAGGACTTATTTAAGTAATCATCACAGGGATCGTCAAACCAGCATTCAGTACCTCATGTTTTCCCCTATTTAATAGGAACTAATAAGTGCAGTCAATTGAATGTGTGGCTAATTCTGAGAAAGTATTGCAAATTTTTTATACCTTAGTTACAAATAATAAATATGCCTACTTTTTTTAATGTGTATGAATGGGTAAGAAGGTCATAGATGGAGGGAGTAATAATTCTGACTTAATTTAAAAATAAATAAATATAAAAGAATCACCCCAATGTCTGTCTCTCACAGAAAAGCTGTTTTATATGCTTTACATATTTTACAATACTTGTCAATTTTAGATTCCAATAATGCACTAAATTTTTTTATTTCCAGATTTGCTCCCCTGTTAGTTAAAGATTTCAATAATGCATTAAATTTTTGGCCAAAAAAATAATGCATTAAATTAGGAGTGGTATTTATTTAAAGAAGACTGAGAGCATTTCTATAAAAAAAAAATATTCTACCTCTTATTCTAAATAGGTATGCTTCTATATTTCTGTTTGGTTGTGCTCTCCCACTCTCTATCCAAAAATAAGGATATATTTTTTAAAAATATTATTTTGTTCATACTTATTACCATTAACTATTTTTAACCACCTTATCATAGTCATATACATAATTTATTTACTTTTTTTCCAGAACCTAAATTTATTTACTCGTATCCTATATATAAAAGATCAAAAGAGTAATAAATTTATTTTATAAAACCTGATGTTATTTAATGATTTTCCTGATCTCCACAAAACTTATTTTGGTGACGTTTCTCAGAATCGAAAGGTCGAAGCCTAGACTGATGGATGTAGGAATTGGATTGACTTGCTTGTATAGGCGCCACCTGAATTTCCGTCTTTCTATCTCTTTTCAACTGTATCTCTTATTGGCTGGTCGAGTAAATGAATGGATCCAAAAAACCCCTTGCGTAATTTTTAATGATCTGAACCTCGAATGGGTGAAAAGGAACAAGACAAGATTAGATTCCTATGAATATTGTGCAGAATCAGAAAACAAGCACCAGAAGCAGAGGATGTTTATCCATTAAAATTCATTAATAACTCTCTCTCTCTCTCTCTTCCCTGCAAAACAAACTTCAATGAAAACACTAGTTGACTATTAATTCCCACTATTCCAACAAACATAACGGAGTATTGTAGAAGCTATGGTCCCTTTCATTAATTTATTGAGCCAACTTCTCTTCTTCAAGCTTCTCCCCAAAAGCCTTATCCTTCATCTTCTTCTCGTCTTGATGAGATTCCACATGGTGGCTGTGATATATAATGACGTTAGGCTTCACATCGAAGTCCTTAACGAAAAGATCTTTGTCTGCATCAGACACAGACGGCTGATCCTGAAGAACAAGATCTTTGATCAGTTCAGGCATGGGCAGTCCCTTCATCTTCTTCTCCCAGTAGGCTTCGAGATCTTTTCTGGCATGGCTAGGGCTAGAAACCTGCAGAGATATTCAAAGAGAAAAAGAATCGATCGAGAGGTTTATATATATGTATGGCGGAGAAAACTGAAAGAGGAAAATAGTGGATTTTGCAGAGAGAAGAAGAAGAGGATTAATTACCAGAAGAAGAAGGGAGAGTATGAAGACGAAGGAGAAAGCGGGCTTCATCTTTGGTGTGATTCTGATTGGTGTATTTCCAAAGGGGTCAAGTAACCCTTCGCAAATTTATAGGAATTAGGAAACCTCTCTCTCATGCTTGCGTTATAGCTGTAAAGTGATTCATCATCAACCTTCGCCGCACATCGTTTTGACGCCTGGATGCCTTACTCAAAAATAGAAAATTATTAATTGGAAAATATCAATAATATTCATTCAGCTTTTTTCATCAAATTGATTAGGTTGGTGTTATGGGTGGCAGATATATACTCTACTTTTTATGTAAGCAATTGAATTGAATTCAATCCTTGTTTTTACGCATGAAGCATATTTTTATTTTTTTAGTTTAAAAAGTCTGCTATTTGTATAAGATAGCTTGGTTTTCAGGTAAATAATTAATCGTATCATTATTAAAAAAATCTGACAAATGCCGCTCATTTCAATCTATATTAGTACCTCCGGTCCTAATTATAAGACTTTATTTATAGTCTACAAACATGATCTTATAGTTAGAACCGGAGGTAGTATATGACTCTCTTAGTTTACAATAAAAAATAAAAATAAAAATACGTTTAGGTTTGAAATCTTTAATTTAGACTTTCAAATATTTAAACCCTAATTTTAAGGCGTAATTTATTTTGTTATTTATAAAAAAAAATTAAATGAATATTTGTGTGATTAGAAATTTTCAAAATTTTTAACACCTAATTATGTTGGAAGCATAAGAGGACAATAAGAAGCTTTGTTTATACCAAAAGCATTAAATATTATGTTCTATTGGGTAATAATAAACTCCTTAAATATACCGTTACTCAAAGGATTTTGTTTAATAACTTTCTTTATACCATTCTTCATGGTGTTTAAGACCATTTATGGAATTAAAATCCTTCTTGCTATCGTTTTATTGATTTTTTTGTACATGGATATACTATTTAAACAATTTTTTTCATCTCATCCTACATTAACTCTTATACATATATGTATATATATAATTATGAATTTTATTGTTTTTGTAATTAAATGGCTATGCATCCGTATCTATGTGCTCTCGCCGAATATTTTGCTCTTATCCTCCATCAAATTCAGCACAATGCGCTGGGGGAAAAATTGGGCCTGCTTGGCATTTTTGTGGAAACTACTGATATATTAATTACCTATATGATTTGTTCTTTGTTATAAATTTTATGTAATACTATCTCTGGTTCTTAATATAATATTTTATTTTATTTTTATTTTGATCCTAAATATAAGATCCCAATCTAATTTGTCTCTTATATTTATACTTTTTTTTCTCAAGATAATCCTTCTAATAATAATAGTTCTAGCCAATACACTTGATTAGCAAGGATATTTGAAAAAATACAATACCTATTTATTATAAATAACTAATTTAACTTCTTTTCTTAATCTCCTCAAATTAATTAACTAGCTCTTATAATTAGAACCGGAGGTAGTATAGTTTATTGTTTTTTCCGCCGAAACTTAGCATACTTGTTATGCAATGCATATCATCTAAGATTTGAAATGCTACTTTCGACAAGTTGTGAGCAATATAGTAACCATATATTTTATGGAAGAAAGTGAAAACTGAAAGTTATGAAATGAAAGAGAAATCAATATATTAACATCATAATAAAATGTAATATTTACAATACCAAATTATAAATAAAGTAATTTAATTTCCAAACTCAAATACTCATAATAATTTAATGCATTAACAAAACGGAAAACGTGGGTTGGTTGCCAGGGAAAGGGGGGAAGAGGAGAAGAGATCGGTGGCCGGTGGAGGCTGTCAGAGAAGGGTCAGTTCACTTCAATAAAAAAATGGAAAAATTTTGAAAAAAAAAAAGGGCCAAAAAAAAGGGGAAGAAAGAAACAAAACTGTTGTGGGATGAATTCAATCTTACGACACCACAAGGGACAAGCCCTAGAGTTGACCTTATCAAAAAAAGACAACTCTTTTGTGCGCGTGTTTGTGTGGATTTAGATTAGATTCCCCAAGTTGTTATTAATTATACTACTATCTCCTGTACTTTGATACTCCTCCGGTCCTTAATATAATATCTATTTAGTTAATTTGATTAGATTAAGAAAGTTAGATAAATTAGTTAATTATAAGAAATGTAACACGTTTTTCCTAAAATACCATAATTATTTTTTTTAATACCTCCTCTCCCTCTTCTACTTGATTATGGTTGAGAGAGTATCCATAGGAATAATTTAGAAAAAAAATTGATAAATATGAGAAGTGGGTCTTATATTTAGGACTAAAACCAACTCAACAATTGGATCCTATATTAAAGACCGGAGGAGTATAAGATTTTATTTAACTTTTATCTTGATTTAAGGTATAAGACTCCAATCTATTTTGTATCTCATATTTAACTCTTTTTTTTCAAGATAGTCTTTTTAGTAATGTTAATTCTAAGTTTATAATCAATAAACTTGATGATCAAAGATATTTTAGGAAAGCCAATACATAGTTATTACAAATAACTAACTTAACTTACTTCCTTAATCTACTCAAATTAGTTAACTAGCTCTTATATTTAGAAAATGAGGTAGTATTAAATTATCATCCAATAAAAAGAATCACAAACTTATTTTTAAAAAAATCAATAAAACTATTCACTTCAACTCCTCCAAATATAATGTCTCTCTATTGAAGAAATCTAAATCTGCGCTTGTACTGAGTATATATCAGCGTTATTTTTTAAATTTTTTATCGATATATTGATTCCCCTTCCTAATAATTCTTGTTGGCAGTCACTGTATAATATGCTAAAAGTAGAGAGGGCAAATAGATTCTTCTTTTCTTACTTCTTATTATAAATAATAAAATAATGAACTCCGTTTATTATATATCATAAAATAAAATTATAATTTGCGTCGGTTATTAAGAAAATGGTATTTTCTTAATGATAATTATACCACTCTTCGAGATGACGTTGACATTGTTTTGAATGTTGAAAAATAAACGAAAGAGCATTGCATGAATATGATTCGCTACAATGACAAGCAACATGCTCATCATTTAGTCTCATAGATGGAGCCAAATATGTGGCTATAAATAAATCTGGGGTTTGACTTCACAATATTAATTATTAATTATTGTAACTCATAAAAATAAAACCACACAGTTTTTATAGGCACATAATACACATAAATTTCAATCATTAATTAAAATTTCTTTCAATTATCACCTTAATTTTTTAAGTGCTGACTCAATACTTTCAATTTTTTAATTATTGAATTAGAAAATTAAAGAGATTAGGTTATTTTGAGTCCGAGTTTAAGAATTGAATTGATAATTAAAAAAATTCAGGACCAAAATTGTATTTTACAGATATTTATTATGAAACCTTCATATATCTGAAGGTATTTTAACTAGTAACACTTCTTTTTTTAATTCAATTTTAAAACTTCATAGTCCTCTCCTCCGGGTTGTTCTAGATGGAGAATATGCGGCCAAAATAGAATCACTTTATGGGAGGCTGCGAGTGATTCCGATATCTTATATGTTTGGAGTTGGAGAACAAAATAATAGTCACTTTGAAATTTTAGTTAAATTTAAGAATAATAATTAATTATAGGCCATAACAAAATATCAATTATAGTTCTTATTTTCATCCGAGACATTAATAGTATATTTTAACATTGGCAGAAATTAATCTGCGTTAAACTATTATTATTTTATTTATTATTAAAATTCAGGCCACGTTAAGGTTCTAGATGAGATTGGAGATGGCTGGTCCTCCTTTATGAGATGGGAACTCACAAGTTCTTCCCTAGAGGTGTAAGATGGGTCGTCATGCTGACATACCAACAAGGAAAATGCAGATGGTCGTTACACTTCTAATATTATTCAGTCAAAAACTTGAAAATGAATTTAAAATTACTAAATATTAAATATTTTTTTAATAAAAATATATTTTTATTTATAAGTTTAGTATTGTCAAAACTTATTAAAATGTTTTGGATTCTCCATTTCCCCCCTAAATTAATATCTATCATTATCTTACCTGTGAATGGAAACTGAACCCTTAATAATATTTCATGACATATTTTTGACCTTTTTTGGTCAATATTTTTTTATTCAAAAAAATTAAATAAATTGAATGTTGAAAGCTGATAAAGATTAAAATATATATTTCAGATTTAAATAACACTTATAAAATTATTTATAAATCACCCCCTCAAATCAATCTCCTTTTTTTCTTTTGGCTTTTTTTTTCCCCTTCCACTAGCGAGTAGTTGCATTAGTACGTTACATGTACCGCACTTAGTCAATATTCCATATTGATAGTGCGAGTATAAAAAATGGTGGTATTCAAAGTTGCCAGATTACGGTCGCCTGATATGAATCCAGAAGAATGGATTTTTCTTTTTTATATAGATATACATATGCATTGATGATTGATTGTTGATTGTGATACGGTTATATATTTTCCAATAAATAACAAACATATACAGTATACAGTTTTTATGACTTGCCATTACAATATTGAAAATCGTGGTACATATTTGATTCGAAATAATCAATCGTTAATAAATCTACAAAAAATTTTGAAAAAATATGTATTATTTATAAGTCAGAAATAATAAGTTTATCGAAAATTAGATAATAATATGTATGAAAAAACTTACACACTTCATTCCAATCTCATTTGCAAGAATCACGTAATTTTATATATTATTTGCTGAACAGAAGTCACGCACTTCTTGTTATTGTTATTTATTAAAATGCGTTTATACTCTTTAAATTCACATATAAACACTTGTAAGTTTTTGTAAGGATTTTTATAATATAAATTGGGGTTTATAAATTTTCATATAAATATTTCTTATTTTAATATTGTTAGTTATTAAAATGTTTACGTATACATGTAAAATCTATAAAATATTAAAATTTTTTAGTCTACTATTATTAGTTGTTAAAATATGTGCGTGCTTGTAAATTTATGCATGAACTTGGCCTAATAAATATACTGTTCATTTTTCATTTAAAAGTACAACATTATTAAAATATTATTTAAAAAAAGGGCCAAGCATGAGATTCTAAGCTGGTCAAAAAAAAAAAAAAAGCATGAGATTCTAAGAATACAAGAAAGAAAACTTTGTCGATTCAGTGGGAGGTGCTGCCCCTCGATTATGGCGCTCTGTAATCCATGGGTGGATCTGATATATTCGGTCCAACACTATGTCGGTCCTTTATTTAATTAATTAATTAATTTTATTTGACTATTTCGTTTTTTTCCCTCTAATACCATCGTTTATACTAGTATTTGAATTCATATATAGTATTCATGTTTTAATTTTCTTCATTAGTACAAAAATAATTTTTACTTGGAAAAAAAAAAGAGATACACAAACGTAAGACATTTTTTGTAGAATAACTTGGAATAAAAATGTTTTTATGCATCATATGAAATGAATACAATAGAACCAAAAAAAAAAGGTTAGACAGAGATACAACCGCAGGTATCAACGGGGATTAGGTCTAGCGGAAGGGGTTAGTTTCTCACAATGTGGTAAACCAAGATTTGAATCTCCGTTGGGAGAGATATCCACATTTAGTACTTGATAGTATCTCGAATATGATTGCTTCCAATAAAAAGATATCTATACTCTGGGAAGGAAAAAAAAAAAAGACAATCGCAGATGGGAGATAGGAATAAAAGAAATTGCCACAACGGTGGGTTGACTTTTCTTATTTTTTTTAAAATTTTTTAAAAGTTTTAATAAAGCCGACTTCAAAAGGTGCATCACCAAAAATAATGACGATGACAAGTTTATTTATTTAAATTATATACATATATATTTTTAAAAAAAGGTTGTCTGTGTTGCTTATGGGCTGAATCATAGGATGTAATGCCTATTATAGTACAGGCTTTATATTTAGAATGGTGGGTTGTGATCTACCTGGCCCTCTCAAAAGTCCACTCCTTTTCTTAGTCAACCTACCTTAGTGCCTACTTGTCCTCCTAACAATCCATCATTTTACTTTCTATTTATTTATTAAATTAAATGTTGTGTTTTCTTCATCATATGTAGTATAATGCAATCAATTAGGCAATAGACCTTTTTTTGTTTTATACTTTACATACAAATATCTAAAACTAACTCCGGAAGTTTAATCCAACAAGTTCATTACACCCATTAAAAAACTAATCACGTGATCTAACAAAGTTTAAGGTCGCTATTAAACATTTAGTTGTTAGCGAAATGTTGATTAAATAAAACAAAATAGCACAGATCCAACAATTAATAACAATAATAAAATTGTTGGTTTAAATAATTAAATCTAACAGTTTATTGGGTTGCACATGTGTGCGAGACGATAACTATTGAACGGGTTAAGCCTTTTTTTTTTTTTATTATTTAAATTAAAATAGTGATTATTATACGTTTAAATTAAAATTAAAAATTTATTATCTTCGAAAGAGATAGACATGATATTCATCTCCCGAACTTAACCACACAAAAAAAAAGGGACGCTGCTTGATCATTGAATATGTTACGGCCAAAAACAAAAGGATATCATTGAATATATACCCACTCCACTCCACACACACACACACCCCAAAAGGCACACTGCAATTATATTTTTGTTGTGGACAGATTAAACTTGTTTTTAATTAATGATACTATCTATTTAAGCTAAAACAAGTTGGAGCATTGAAACGTGGAAGCTGAGAATTTTGAATATCAACATCAAAATGTTAAAATACAAAGGAAATTAAAGCAGTGAGAATCAAACTTTAGAGAGAAAGCTAAAGTTGAGGGCTTTGTGCCTTCCACATTAAGTTTCAACTCAACTTTTGTGGGGATGATTATGAGTATAAGTGTGGAGGGAATGACAAGTTGGGTAGGCACAAGTCCAAAATGGGGTGATAGAGCATGTGATTCTGATATGATTTATAGTGAAAACACTATTCACTTTATCAAGTAGCTTCTCAAATCATCATGCATATATGGTTTACTCATACGCACGTGCTTGTGCACTTGGTGTTGTCTAGCTGTCTGGTTCATCCAAAGATATCAATAAAAATTGGAGAATAATCCAAGATTATCCCTTCTCTTTAGAAAACGTAACAGAGCAAAACATTTATGATTAATTCTTACGCGGAGTAATAAATTACTCCCCCTGTCTCTAGTTAAGAATGGGGTAGGTGTTGAATTTGATCAAAAATATAAAATCTCAATCTATTTTGTTTCTTTAGTCATTAGTTCGTAATTTAATCTCCAATATATCCCTATTGATTATACATATTAAAAAAGTTTTCGTTCAAGAGTTAATCATAATTAAAAATGATACTTCAAGAAAATGAATTTAACTAATTTTTTAATATATTAAGGATTGGGGTGATATCTTTGTTTTGTGTTGCAAAATTGGTAAAAAGGGAACTTGGCTTCCGTGGCAGAATTTAAAGCTGCATGCTTGAGATATCAATACACGTCTTGCTCAAAGGATATTATTACACAAGGCCAAATCACAGGCAATTTTTCTCAACCATGACTAATTAATTAAGTATTTAGCCTTTTAAATGTTAGGGCATCTATTTAAAAGATGGTGCCCGCCAAGTGATACTGGGGTTGATTTCAGGTAAATATATTTATTTGTTCATCCACATGTTGTGAGGCAGCGGTTTTCCTCTATATTATTGATATGTTTGTAGGCCAAGCAAATTAATTAAATTAAGTATGAAAACAATTAAAAATAAATACGAAAAAGATGAGTGATTGTGTGTATATCAAAGGTTGACACCTCATGTAATCATTTATTGTGTTTGTTTCAATACTTAGGGAACCAAACACGTCCTATCTCAACTGACGATTTATGTATATTTTAGACATCAACATATTGGAGATAAGAGAGAACGCATTTTTTTGGGGCGTATTTTGAGTGGGGAAAATGTAATTGGAGTGTTTAAAGATACTAAAAATATGCGCTGCCTTTTAAAGACGTATATATGAATATATGATACTGGAATATGAGACGCAATTATTTTGAAGGAAAGAATACTCCTAAAGAAAAATGTTCATATCTTGTTGGAATTCTTTTTTTTTTTTTCATGCTTGGTTGACCTGATCTGAAGATGTGACCCTTGGAAGCGAATGGTTGGTCACTTTGATTGGTATGTGTTTCATGTGAGATCTATAATGAACCACGACCTTCCCATTTGATAAAATTCCACATCTAGTGGACTTGTCACAGACAAATATTGTTCATGATTTAAAAAAAAAAAGTTAACTGGGAATTAAATTTGATCCAAAATTATAAGATTCTAATCCACTTTTGTTTCATAAATTTTTCATTTATTTAAACTAACTTATCTAACTTGTAATCTGATATATGATTTAATATCATATAGAAATATTTCGTATAAATCATGTTACATATGCTATAATTAATTAATTTTATTTGATTTTTTAATCTATTCAAACTAATTAAATACTCCTCTGGTCCTATTTATAGGGCAAAGAGAGAAGACATTTTTTGGTTTAATTTATAAAGTAGTGAGAGAAATTTTTTGTATGAAAAATTTTACCCCCCATTTATTATTATATAGATTTTGTTTATATGAGGTATAATATATATTAAATAGGAATAAAGTTGAAAAGTTGTTAAATTTTAAATGAGAGTTAATGAAATTTAAAGGTTTTATTGGTCTGTTTGAAGCATGCTAGAAGTACCTTATAAATATGATAAAAAAGTAACTTTCATGTTAAAGGTCAGAATTATAAGTGGGTGTGTGGAATTTGGAAAATTTATGGTGAGAAGCTAAGGGTTGAGAATGAGGAGAATGACAGAAGCTGTGACGAATGAAGATGGAACAGTGTAGGCCAACATTCTATGTTTCCCATGTTGTAGATGGGACACACAACAACAGAATAGTCAAAGGATTCCATTGAGCAGCTCTTTGAATTTGAGATATGGAGACGTGAATTCAGACAAATCTTGTTTAAATTTTAATACTTTAATGTTTATATGCTTGCCAGTAACCAAGGTGGCTGTTTTATTACTCATTTTTTAATTAATTAAATATTGAAGTTGTTATGTGAAGTGGGGTGCAAATTCCAAAGTGCAATTGGTACCTATTCTTTTTTGGAATTCTTTGTATGCATCCGTTCAAACTCAAAAATGTCCCATTTTCACACCTTGAAGCAACTGTTTATAGGCACAGATTCTTTCCATTCTCTGTCCACACCCATTTTCCTCCTTTAAAACTAGTAACATCCACTTTTGTGTTTAATCATGGACTCAGAATCTAAAGGATTGCTGTACATGCTTATATACGCCAAGAACAGTTCTAATCAATCACAACCGCTCAATTAGTCGTCCATTTTTGTATATGCTTATTAGAAAGCAACACATTTTTTGTAAGCTTAACAACAGGGTAAAGGTGATCTGCACCTTATCTTACACCTTATCTTACTGTCCAAGTGTGGTTAGTATCTTCATATTTTGTATGGTGCATCCGCTGCATCCTTATTTTATTTTTTTGGTGCATTCGGCATTCTAATGTTATTTTTAGAACATCCAACATCTTAGAGACTATAGTGATAGATGTAACTAAAAAATAACATCAAGATGTTAGATGCACTCGAAAAATAAAATCAGGGTGTTATGTGCATAATAAAAAAGATTAACGTAGTAGATGCATCTTAAAAATAAGATCATAATGTTTAATGCACCTTTGTCCTTAAAAATATCAATGATCATTTTCTAAGAATAACTCCATTTGTCCTTTTTTTATAAAATGTTTTCAATAGTTTTACACATATCACTAAAACGTAGTTATTCAATTAACAAGGCATAAAAGTAGCCTAACTTTTCATTTTGTTTTTTTTATCATATTCAATTAGTATAGGCTTGTTCTTAAAATTTACACTCTTGTTTAATATTTGCTGTATCTCATGACAACAAAGTTTACACAATAATAATAAAATTGTACATTTCCATGAAAAAATTAATATGGCTCATAAATACAACAACAAAAAATCTTCTCTCTATTTTAGAAATTGGATCAAAGGAATATAATTAACCCCTTATATTTAGACATAAAAAAGTTAATAATTTTATACCTAGTGACATAAAAGTTGCCTAATAAGAGGGAGACTGTGCGTTGTTTCCCGTTTGTATCCATCCCCCTTAATTTAAAAAAAAAAAACTCCTATAAAAAAAAAGGAAGGAGTATTAATGGAGCCACGAATGATTATAAACGAGGTCAAATACATAGTGGCGAAGTGTTGAAGATGCAGACTTGCAGGGCCTGGATCCATATTAAGAAGGGGGAAAAGGAAAAAAAAAATAAAGAGGAAAACGCTGAAACTGCTCTAACTTAAATGAAATTAATGGTATTGGCAAAAAAAGATAAATGAAATTAATGGAATAAAGTCAATTAATGCCGCAACCCTGCATCAAATCATCAGATAAAATTAAATAATTAATGAACAGGACGGCCACTTTAGCCTTCAAGATGCCTTTCTCTAGTACATATCTCTTCGCCTTCTCTTCATTTTCTGCAACTTGCCATAGATCTCAACTTCCAACACAAACACATGGAAACCAGGCTTGGACTGGCTTGTTGGAGCTTCCTCGTCGGTGCTCTTCTCTTGTTTATGGTATTAATTAATCTAAATTTCGTCAATCAATCACTTTTGTTTGACACACATTTTGTTTATCTATTTGTTGACTTTATTGATTTATGATGTAATTTTCAGTTTTTAGAGAGCCTCTGTTTCTGTTTCTGTTGATAGCTCGGATTACTACTGTGTCTGAATTTTCAGTTTCATTCTTTTTCCTTATTAAAATCTGCAGCTCGCATATGACGGTGGGACTAGAAATATAACAATAGCATTTGGGAGAGATGTTGAACTGAAAGAAGCATCAACTGATATGCAGAATCTTGAAACAGATGGCCATGTTCTTCCTAAAATTACTCAGGCTGGAAAAGAAGAACATAAAAAGATGAAGGGAAAGGATCACAATCATATGGACCCAGAACTGAATGTGTTTTTCACCCCAAATGATCTGAAAATAGGCAAGAAAATGCCAATCTATTTTGCCCAGAAAAACATTTCAGCTTCTCCGAAATTTCTTCCCAGAGAAGAATCTGACAAAATCCCTTTCTCATCCAAACACTTCCCTTCCCTCCTGAAAATTTTCTCTTTCCCCAAACACTCCCCTCAAGCCAAGGCCATGAAATACACACTCAAGCACTGTGAATTCCCACCCATGGAAGGCGAAACCAAGTTCTGTGCCACTTCCTTGGAATCCCTCCTTGACTCTACACGACAAATCTTCGGACCCAATTCTGAATTCTCAATGTTGTCCACAACCCACCTCACAAATTCCTCTGTTCCCTTACAAAACTACACAATTTCTCAAGTTAAGAACATCTCTGTCCCTAGAGTTATAGGGTGCCATCCTCTGCCATACCCTTATGCAGTTTTTTACTGCCATAGCCAACAGAGCGATACTTGTTTGTTTGTGATCATGCTTGAGGGTGAGGATGGAGCAAGAGTTAAAGCTCCTGCAATATGCCACATGGACACATCTATGTGGAACAAAGATCATGTGGCCTTCGATGTCCTTAAGGTTCAGCCTGGAACTTCCCCTGTCTGCCATTTCTTCCCTCCTGATAACCTTGTCTGGGTTCCTCTGTCTTCTGCTCTCTAATAAGTAATAACATTCACAGAATAGTGAGATTTAGATATGATATGTTAAGTTTGTGAGGAGTCTCTACATCTAGCGGAAAACTCTTCTTCTTACTTTTAAGTATAGTTTATAGATCATATGTTAGGCAGTGTTTCTTTAAAGTTGTTTGGTAAAACCACTGAAGCCTAGCTATCAGCTGTACGAGCTTCTGTGTTGATAAACTGCTAGTTTATGACAAACCTTTGTGCTGCCTATGAGACTAATTGATTTATTTGGAGAAATTAAGGAAGCTAAATCATCTTAAAGTATTTATATTTATCAAATTTTTTCAAACTAATTTACTATTTTTACAAATTGACATATAATCTAATGATGCACATAAATATTTTAAAGAGATTGGTAATTTAATAATTTACTTAATCTTTTTAAACTGGTCAATTGAGTCTTATAATAAGAACTTAAAATAATATTTAATTAACAAAATGCTAAAGAGCTGACTAGACTATTGTCCATATCACTTGGGTCTTCTTTGGTCTGCCTGGAAGAACATTTTTAATGGAATAAATATAAATATAGAAAATATATGTACAATATTCATCAAAATGAAAGCAAAATATTTTTTGCGATATGACAGAAAGAGAAGAATGCGAGCAATTAGATCTCCAGATTCCAAAAAATTATAATGAGTTTCAAGTAATACAAAGACAAATTCATTAATAGGACTAAAGCTTCTTCAGTGTCTAATTTTTTAATTCGTATAACTTTTAAATTAAATATATTACTATTTGAGAAAAACAACTCTTCGTTATTTAGGTCAACAAATATTAACGAAGCCTTATCTTCCATTATTAATTGCACAAAATAAAGAGATTGGTACAATGAGTTCAAACATCACACAAACTCACGGGAGTCAATTTTCCAGACGGTGCAGTTTTTTAATTGATTTTTCCCCACATGCGTCGCAATGATTTTATTAAAAAAAAAAAAAGAAGAGGAGCAAATTCATTTTTTTTGGTGGAAAATCAAAATTGGATTTTATTAAAAAGAAAAAGAGGACAAGTTTGAAGTGAATTCTACAAAAAAGAAAAGAGAATAAGATTGAATTTTTAGTGATCAATCGTGACTTTGATTCAGCTCCATGGCAGGTTTGCATAAAATGAAAGTCAATGGCGGTGGATGTGATCGTGTCATTTTATTTGTCAGTTTGCGTAAGATAGTTACTTGAGGCTACAATTTCAAATGATCTTTTTTAATTTATGAACGTGATTAATGTAAACAAATGCCTGCTTCCTATATCAAAAAGGTAACTTAATTTAGTTTTACGCTTTAAATATGTAGGTAAATGAATTTTTGTCAATAATAGCCCTGAGAAAGTTACATGAAAAAAATGAGAGAATATTTGTCTCGCATTTGATAAGGATACAGGTGATTAAAAAAATAATAAATGTTTTAAATAAAGGCAAATTGTTCTTGTGATAAGGAACTAAATTACACTCTCATTTGTTCCTTATAAAAAGAAAGGGACTATTACCCCTTATCTTAATTATAAAACTTCATTAGTATAGTATAAACGATGTCTTATAATTAAGACAGGAAGTAGTATTATGTTTGATGATTAAAGATTTTTTTTGCAAAAAGAAAAAAATTTCTGACCTTCGTAATTTGTATTGATGTGAACTGTGCTGGATTTAGAATAATAATCGTTTGTTGAAGTCAGAATACGAGCTGCCAAGATGATGGGGTGAGGATGGACAATGAAGTTGAACATGAATATATATATATATATATATATTATAAATAAATACATCAATTAAGCTCGTTGTCATTGACTTTGTCTTTTTTATTTTTGCGTTCACTAATCACTATCATCTAGAGAACTTGATCTCAATCAGTAAGTAACTTCTAGATATTCAAATATTCAGGCTAATTCAACGATAAGTTATCAGTATTTGATGCTTCCTTTAATAAAAAATTGAATTATTTGATTAAGTTTAGCTTCATATGATAGGTATATTAGAAAATGAAAAAGTATTCCTCAAGTATTAATGTTGTCATTTACTACCTCCCGTTATCAATATAAGTGCTAATTGACTAATTTGAATAAATTAAAAAAAACTAGTTAAGTTAGTTATATATAATAAATAGTTGTTGTTTTTTCTAAAATACCTTTGCTAATCAAGTGTATTGGTTAGAACTTTCATTATTATAAGAACTACGTTAGAAAAAATAAATAATTATGAGAGGCAAAATAAATTAGCTACGGTCTTGTATTTAAAATCAAAATAAAATTCAAAAACATCTTATATTAAAGACCGGAAGTAATATATTCTTATAACTTTATTAAATTATACGATTGACTGAATTTGTGGCCATTGGCTAGCATAATTATTATCCCACTTATTTGAAGTGCTCTATTTTGTTTTCATATCCTTATACTCCTCCACTTTTTTATACAGGACTTAATAGTTAAGTTGATTTTGGTCTTAAATATAAGACATACTTTTTATATTTATCAATTTTTCCTGAATTATTATTATGGATACTTCTTCAACCATAATCAAGTAGAAGAAGGAGGGAGGATATTAAGGAAGATGATTACGGTGTTTTAGGAAAAACATGTCATATTTCTTATAATTAACTAACTTATCTAACTTTCTTAATCTAATTAAATTAGTTAAATATGTCTTATATTAAGGACTGGAGGAGTACTATGGGATGGAGGGAAAAATGAGAGAAAAATAGGAAGAAAAAATATTAAGAAAAAATATGACTATTTTAGAGAGTTTTTTCTCTTTGTATTTTTGGCACGCCATATTTTTTTTCTTCCATTTAAATAACGGGTTAGCATCGAGAGCCCCTGGCTTCTGTTGCCTACAGGGTAGATTCTTTTCTTTTTTTCCCTTCCCTCTTCAGATTTTTTCTCTCTACTATTGAAGCTTAGATCTTTGACCGTCGTTTTCTCAATCTAACTCCAGTCTAAATGGGCCTGGGCCACATTTGGATAACCATCGTCGAGGCAGATAGAAGGTGGCCCAATGGGCTTTTCCAGAACCGAACTTTGGCGGAATAAAAAATCTTCTTTCAGTGCAAAAAAAAAAAAAAAACACTTCTTGTCGCTGTTTCAGCTTTTGCTTCCAATTCTCTTCCTGCATAATGGTAGCTCCGGCCATCATACTTCCCGCGACTGCGAACTTATCTATCGCTTCTCGCAACGTAAACTCATCCAACCTCGTTTATTCTCACAGGTTCGTATAACTATCATCAATTGACCTGATTAATCGCGTCCAAGTGGAATTATAATACTCCTCCGGTCCTAATTATAAGACCCAATTAACTTATTTGAGGAGATTAAGGAATTAAGTTAAGTTGGTTATTTATAATAAATAAGTGTTGTTATTCCTAAAATATCCTTGCTAATTAAGTATATTGACTAAAACTATCATTATTAGAAGGATTATCTTGGAAAAAAATGCATAAATATAAGAGAGAAAATGGATTGGGTCTTATAATTAGGACCAAATAAAAAGTCAAATTGGGTCTTATAATAAAGACCGGAGGAGTACTTTTTACTTCAAATACTAAGCTTGGGATGCTGTTTCACAGAAACCCATGGTCGATAGCTTCTTCCTTGCCAAGTCCATACAGGGCCCGACAAAAATTGGTAACACCCCTATTTTACTGTTATTTTCAGCTGGAATTGAAAATTTGGTAGTCATTCAAAACTAGGAAAGACGAAACTTTCCGGGCAATTTGTTTCACCCTAATGATTCCTATTTGATGCAATTAGTGCCGTGAGTAAGCGGAAACTAGTACTCCTCCGGTCTTTAATATAAGACTCATTTAACTAATTTGATTAGATTAAGGAAGTTAGGTGAGTTAGTTAATAAAGACATTTTTCCTAAAACACCATAATCATCTTTCTCAATACCTCTGTCCTTCTTTTATTTGATTATGGTTGAGGGAGTATCCGTAGGGGTAATTTAGAGAAAATTGATAAATATAAGAAATGAGTCTTATATTTAGGACCAAAATCAACTCAAGAATTGGGTCCTATATTAAAGACCGGAGGAGTATATTTTTTCACGGCAGGTGACTTGTATATGATTCCAAACTTAAACCGTATATTTTATGTGATCTGTTTTGTCGGTCTGACCAAATACATTTTACAAATTGCATTTATGGATGACTTATGTGGTTACGAATTCTGCATATGGACTATTTCATCTTGACAGTGAAACATTGTTTTGATATGTCATTTTTATTTAATCCAGGTTTCTCAAGTAAAAGCTTTAAAACTTGATGAGAAAAGCATCTATGATGCTAGCACAAGGCATGCAATTATCCCTTTCCTCATTCAATTGCTTTGTGTACCATCATGTTACTGTTGACCAATTCTGTTATTTTTTGTTATGTTCATGGCCTTGCTTTGCGATTGATTGTATTGTGGATGGTATCTTTATGCTGCTTGTGGAAAATTATGTTTAAAAGAATTTCGTTGGAAAACATAACAGAAACTTTCAGCTAATATGTTGAAGAATGATGATAAATATCATGAACCATCCATAGCTTGACTGTAAATATATCTTTTTAATAAATGCTTAAGATTTCATCTGAATCATTAATGCAAATATTTTCCTCCCCAAAAGAATTTGGAAAATCTGAAGCTGAATCTTTGTTCCATGGGATCTGTATCTTGGCGGACTCTCATATGGGCATGAATTTTTGTTGCTTTATCTTTTCATTTTTGGCCAGTTGAATGTGAGCAAATAACTTATCGATTTTCCATTTTATTTGTAGTTATGGCGCAATAGAAGCTAAAAAGGGGAATCCACCCGTAATGCCAGCAGTCTTCACTCCTGGAGGACCTATGGGTCTATCATCTGTGTTGTTCAGAAATAGGATCAAAGGAGTATAATTAACCCCTCATATTTAGAGATAAAAAAAAAGGTTTAATAATTTTATGCCTAATGACTTAAAAGTTGCCTACAAAAGTTCCCTAACAAGTGGGACACACTGCGTTTTTTCCCGTTTGTATCCATCCCCTTTAATTAAAAAAAAAAACTCCTATAAAAAAAAGGAAGGAGTATTAATGGAGCCACGGATGAATATAAAGGAGGTCAAACACATACTAGTGAAGTGTTGGAGACTTAAAGATGCAGATTTGCAGGGCACCCAAGATTAGGGTTATGGGCTCAACCCACCAACCTGCCATTAGGTGGCGGTTGGGTGGAAAAAACTAAGAATCATTTTAATGTGGTTCTTTTCAGTCCATATCTGCAAACCTGTAACTTGTCAGCCTGTTTTTTATTTATTTTTATTTTTTTACAATTTTTATTTTAATTTAAATAAGAAATTTTTTTTATCATTTTCACTTAATTTACATACAACTTTGTACTTTGTTAGAGACTTTGATTTTTTATTTTTTTTTATTGTTTTACCATTTTTATACTAATAAAATAAGTATTGACAATGAATTATATGTTTATATTTCAAATTTTGAGATTAGTTTAGTTATAGAATTATATGAAAATATAAGAATAAGAAGAATTTGGTCTATAGAAATTTTTAATTTAATTTTAAAAACTTTAAATATATGTGTAAGAAAATTTTTTTAAAAAATAATGGAAGTTGGCGGGGCGGGCTGGCAAAATGTGAGCCAGCCATGAGGCGGTCTTTTAAAGACCCACTCGCATGGTCTTGAGCCTGCGGTGGCTGACCCGTAACCGGTAAGTTAGCCCATTTTACCACCTCTACCCAGGATCCATATTAAGAAGGGGGAAAAAGTGAAAACACTGAAACTGCTCTAACTTAAATGAAATTAATGGTGTTGGCAAAAAAAGATAATGAAATTAATGGAATAAAGTCAATCCTGCATCAAATCATCAGATAAAATTAAATAATTAAGGAACAGGACAGCCACTTTAGCCTTGAAGATGCCTTTCTCAGGTATATACCTGAGATCTCAACTTCTCTTCATTTTCTGCAACTTGCCAAAGATCTCAACTTCCAACACAAACACATGGAAACCAGGCTTGGATTGGCTTCTTGGAGCTTCCTCCGGTGCTCTTCTCTTGTTTATAGTATTAATTAATCTAAATTTCGTCAATCAATCACTTTCTCTCTCTGTCCGTTTTCTTCTTGTTGGGTTTTCGGCCTGTAAGTATTTGTTGCCTTTCAATTTCAATGCAATTGATTAGAAAACATGGGTTGGTCTGGAATCTGGACATTCACACTGCTTTAATTTGTTCTTACTTCGATACGAAGCACCTCCCTTCCACTCACAAGCAGCCTCCATGTGGGTGCTTGCTAACATTTTGTCTCTTTAAAAAATTATTTTATATTTTCTTTTGCTTTTAAAAAATAATAGAATTTAACCACAAATATCATTAAAAAAAACGAACTCGTCAAAATATAGTCCAATCCCGAACAATTCAAATGTCACAAGCTTCACTTTGTTAGTCCCAAAGGCAACAAAAAAGTCTGATGACCTAACTAATAAGAAAGCTTTTAGTTACATATCTCCCTTTGGCCCACTCATATGAATTGTGGGCGTAGGAGATGACTAGTTGGTGTTTCAAAAATTTTATGTATTAATAAATCCTACAACTTCAAATATCTAGTAGAAAATCTTTTCTGTTATATTTATGCTCAACTAAGAAGATATTACTCCTATACGAGTATTTCATTATATGTATATAAAGTTCTTAATTATAAGCAAGTCACCCGGTTTCGCGTGAAGCAATGACACCCAAGTGGACATTTGTTTCTTTGTCTACGGCTAAATAATACTCATTCGGTTCTTAATATATAAGACCTATTTAACTAATTTGATTAGATTATAAAAGTTGGGTAAGTTAGTTAATTATAAAAAATATAACATGTTTTTCCTAAAACACCATAATCATCTTTCTTAATATTCTTCCCCTCTCTTCTATTTGATTATAGTGGAGTGAGTATCTATAAGGGTAATTTAAAAAAAATTAATAAATATAATAAATAAGCTTTATATTCATGACTTAATCTGACTTAATAATCAGGTCTTATATTAAGGATCAGTGGAGTAAATTGATTTTCTTAGGCCATAACTCAATAGCAGATTGGCAATCTAGGAGGAAGAAGAGGAAAGTTAGGGGACGCGAGGAGCATCAAGCTAAGCCTATCCCCAACATAGATGAGTTCCCAAGATATATAAATCGCTTTGGCCAAAAAATAAACAAGATATATAAACCGCGACCCATGTAGGCACGTATAAACTTGCAAGACTCAACTTTTTCTACCGGAAAAAAAAACACACACGCACACACACTAAAACTCATATTTTAAAGTGTTTTTTTTTCTGCGTTGGTTAAAAAAAAGTGATTTTTATTGCATGAAATAAATATGTGAGAATTGACAGGAGTTTTATCTCATACTCTATGTAGTTCCTATTATAAGCCATTTATAACCAATTCAATCATACCAATAAAAATAGTTAAAAATATTAAATTCGTCATAAAATTCAAATGAAATTCAAGATGCAGAAGGGAGGTTTTTTCTTTAAAGGATATTTTTAATTAAGTAAATATAAAAAATATATTTTATTACCAATTTCCTAATATTGTATTAGTACCAAACAAACTTATTGTAATCATTATTATATTACCTTATATTTCCACCCGTCACATTACATTACATTCCCCTACTTACGTTACATTACATTCCCCTACTATTCAGTGGAGCAAACGGGACATAGTTGACTATTAATTCCCACTATTCCAACAAACATAACAACTATACAATACATCACGGAGTATTGTGGAAGCTATGGTCCTTCCATTAATTTATTGAGCCGACTCATCTTCTTCAGTTTCGATGGGAAACCACATGAAGGAGTTAGGCTTCACATCGAAGTCCCTCACCAAAAGATCTTTGTCCGCATCAGACACGGACGGCTGATTCTGAAGAACAAGATCTTTGATCAGTTCAGGCATGGGCAGTCCCGTCATCTTCTTCTCCCAGTAGGCTTCGAGATCTTTTCTGGCATGGCTAGCGGTAGAAACCTGCAGATATATTCAAAGAGAAAAAGAATCGATCGGGAGGTTTATATATATGTATGGCGGAGAAAATTGAAAGAGGGAAATAGCGGATTTTGCAGAGAGAAGAAGGAGAAGAAGAAGATTAATTACCAGAAGAAGAAGGGAGAGTATGAAGACGAAGGAGAAAGTGGGCTTCATCCTGGTGTGAGTCTGATTGGTGTATTTCCAGAGGGGTCGAGTAACCCCTTGCAAATTTATAGGAATTAGGAAACCTCTCTTTCTTGCTTGAGTTATAGCTGTAAAGTTATTCGTCATCAATCTTCGCCGCACATCGTTTTGACGCGTGGATGCCTTATTTAAAAATAGAAAATTAGTAATTGGAAAATATCATTCAACTTTTTTTTTTTATCAAATTAATTAGGTTGGTGTTATGAGTGGCAGATATATACTCTACTTTTTATGTAAGCAATTGAATTGAATTCAATCCTCGTTTTACGTAAGAAGCATATTTTTTTAAGTTTAGAAAAGTCTGCTATTTGTATGAGATAGCTCGGTTTTTCCTGTAAATAATTAATTGTATCCTTACTAAAAAATTTGACAAATGCTTCTCCTTTCAACCTGTTAATAGCTCCAGTTTTAATTATAAGACTTTATTTATAGTCTACAAACAATATCTTATAATTAGGATGGAAGGTAATATATGACTCTCTTAGTTTACAATAAAAAAAATAAAAAATAAACATATTTTTAGGTTTGAAATCTTTAATTTAGACTTTCAAATATCTAAACCCTAATTTTAAGGCATAATTTATTTTGTTATTTATAAAATTTTGTCAAGTGAATGTTTGTGTAATCAGAAAATTTCAAAATTTTTAACACCTAATTATGTTAGAAGCATAAGAGGACAATAAGAAGCTTTGTTAATACCAAAAGCATTAAATATTATGTTCTACTGGGTAATAATAAACTCTTTAACTATACCGTGACTCAGAGGATTTTGTTTAATAACTTTCTTTATGCCATTCTTCATAGTATTTAAGACCATTTATGGAATTAAAATCGTTTTTGCTATCGTTTTGTTGATATTTTTTGTACATGGATAAACTATTTAAACAATTTTTTTCATCTCATCCTACATTACCTCTCCTGTGTATATATATAATTATGAAATTTATTGTTTTTGTAATTAAATGACTATGCATCCGTATCAATGTGCACCCCGAATATTTTGCTCTTATCCTCCATCAAATTCAACACAATGCGTTGGGGGCAAAAAGGGCCTGTTTGGCATTTTTGTAGAAACTACAGATATATTAATTACTTATATGATTTGTTATTTGTTATAAATTTCATGTAATATAGTTTATTGTTTTTTGGGTGAAACTTAGCATACCTGTGATGCAATATATATCATCAAAGATTTGAAATGCTACCTTCGACAAGCTGTGAGCAACATAGTCACCATATATTTTATGGAAGAGAGTGAAAAATCAAAGTTATGAACTGAAAGAGAAATTAATATATTAGCATTATAATAAAATATAATATTTACAATAACAAATTATAAATAAAATAATTTAGTTTTCAAACTCAAATACTCGTAATAATTTAATTAATGCATTAACAAAAGAAAACATGGGTTGGTTGCCAGGGCAAAGGGGGAAGAGGAGAAGAGAGCGGTGGCCGTTGGAGGCTGTCAGAGAAGGATCAGTTTCACTTCAATTAAAAAAAATGGAAAAATTTTTAGAAAAAAGGGCCAAAAAAAAAAAAAAAGGAAACAAAACAGTTGTGGGATGAATTCAATCTTCCGACACCACAAGGGACAAGCCCTAGAGTTGAACTTATCAAAAAAAGACAACTCTTTTGTGCGTGTGTTTGTATGGATTTAGATTAGATTCCCCGAGAGTTATTAATTATACCATTAAATTATCGTCTAATAAAAAGAAAATCACAAACTTAATTTTTTAAGAAAAATCAATAAAACTATTCACTTCAAGTCTCCAACTCCATCAAATCATAATCTCACAGTTAATGTTTCTTTATTGAAGAAATCTAAACTTGCGCTTGCACTGTGTCTCCCTTCATCTCTTTCAATATACAAGCGTGATTTTTAAAATTTTTTATGGATATGTTGATTCCCCTTCCTAATAATTCTTGTTGGCAGTCACTGTATAATATACTAAAGTGTCTTTTTTTAATGATAATTATACCACTCTTCGAGATGATGTTGACATTGTTTTTGAATGTTGAAAAATAAACGAAGGAGCATTGCCTGAATATGATTCCCTACAATGACAAGCAACATAAATAAATTTGGGGGCTGACTTCACAATATTAATTATTGTAACTCATAAAAATAAAACCACACAGTTTTTATAGGCATATAATACACATAAATTTCAATCGTTAATTGAAATTTCTTTCAATTGTCATCTTCTTTCAATTTTATAATTTAGTGAATTAAAAAATTAAAGAGATTAGGTTATTTTGAGTTGGAGTTTAAGAATTGAATTGATAATTAAAAAAATTCAGGACCAAAATTGTATTTTACAGATATTTATTATGAAACTTTCATATATATGAAGGTTTTTTTTTGTAAATTTTAAAACTTCATAGTCCTCTCCTCCCGGTGGTTCTAGATGGAGAATGCAGCCAAAATAGAAATCACTTTGTGGGAGGCTACGAGGGATTCCGATATCTTATATGCTTGGAGTTGGAGAACAAAATAATAGTCACTTTGAAATTTTAGAATAATAATTAATTATAGACCATAACAAAATATCAATTATAGTTCTTATTGTCATCCGAGACATTAATAGTATATTTTAGCATTGGCAGAAATTAATGTGCGTTAAACTATTATTATTTTTATTTGGAGGTGTTTGCAGGTTTTTTTTCCCTTCTTGGATTCAACAATTAATGGAAGTAATATTTATTATTAATTGCATTAGTACGTTACATGTACCGCACTTAGTTTTAATTTAAGGTCGCTATTAAACATTTAGTTGCGAGCGAAATGTTGATTAAATAAAACAAAATAGCGCGGATCCAACAATTAATAACAACAATAAAATTGCTGGTTTAAATAATTAAATCTAACAGTTTATTGGGTTGCACATGTGCGAGACAATAACTATTGAACGAGTTAAATCTTCTTAGCAAAACGATGAATATCACTTATATATTGATAATCATTAAATTATAAATTAGTAAAAAAGAATATCAGACCACTAGAAGTCATTTATATATGGAACGGGTTAAGCCTTTTTTAATTTATTATTTAAATTAAAAATAGTGATTATTATACGTTTAAATTGAAATTAAAAATTTAGTATCTTCAAAAGAGATAGACATGATATTCATCTCCTGAACTTAAAAAAAAAAAAGTAAAAAAGGATGCTGCTTGATCATTGAATATGTTCCGGCCAAAAACAAAAGAAGATCACCGAATATATACCCGCTCGATACACAGTACGCACCCCACAAAAGGCATTGCAATTAAATTTTTGTTGTGGACAAATTAAACTTGTTTTTAATTAATGACATTATTTACTTAAGCTAAAACACGTTGGAGCATTGAAACATGGAAGCTGGAAATTTTGAATATCAACATCAAAATTTTAAAATACAGAGGAAATTAAAGCAGTGGGAATCAAACTTTGGGGAGAAAGCTAAAGTTGAGGGCTTTGTCCCTTCCACATTAAGTTTCAACTCAACTTCTGTGAAGCACGAAGCTTTTCTCTTCTCTCTTTGTTCTTTCTTTTGTGGGGATGATCATGAATATAAGTGTACAGGAAAGAATAAGTTCAAAATGTGATTCTGATATGATTCATAGTGAAAACATTGTCCACTTTATCAAAAAGCTTCTCAAATCATCATGCATATATGGTTTACTCATACGTACGGGCCCGTGCACTTGGTGTTGTCTAGGTATCTGGTTCATCCAAGGATATCAATAAAAGTTGGGGAATAATCCAAGATTATCCTTTCTCTTTAGAAAACGTAACAGAGCAATACATTTATGATTGATTCTTACGTGGAATAATAAATTACTCCCTCCTGTCCCTAGTTAAGAACGAGACAGGGTATTGAATTTGATCATAAATATAAAATATTAATCTATTTTGTCTCCTTAGTCCCTAGTTTATAATTTAATCTTCAAAATATCCTTATTAATTATATATATTAAAAAAAGTTTTTGTTCAGAGGTTAATCATAATAAAAAATGATACTTTTAAAAAATGAATTTAACTAATTTTCTTAATATATTAAAGATTGGGGTGGTATCTTTGTTTTTGGTGTTGCAAAATTGGTAAAAAGGGAACCTGGCTTTCGTGGCAGAATTTAAAGCAGCATGCTTGAGATACCAATGCACGACTTGTTCAAAGGATATTATTATACAAGGCCAGATCACAGGGTTTTATGCGCACATCCACATGTTGTGAGGCCAGGGTTTTCCTCTATATTATTGATATGTTTGTAGGCAAAGCAAATTAATTAAATTAAGTTACAACAATTAAAAATAAATATGGAAAAGATGAGTGATTGTGTGTGTATCAAAGGTTGACACCTCATGTAATTATTTAATTTGTTGAGTTTGCTTCGATGTTTAGGGAAGCAAACACGTCCTATCTCAACTGACGATTTATATATATTTTAGACATCAACATATTTGAGATAAGAGAGAGAGCTTTTTTTTTTTTGGGTATTTTGAGTGGGGAAAAAGTAATTGGAGTATTCAAAAACACTAAAATATGCGCCGCCTTTTAAAAACGTATATATGGTACTGGAGAATACTCCAAAAGAAAAATGTTCATATCTTGTTGGAATTCTTTTTTTTTTTTTTCTCGATGCTTGGTTGACACTGATCTGAAGATGTGACCTTCCCTTTTGATAAAATTCCACATATAGTGGACTTGTCACAGACAAATATTGTCCATAATTAAAAATAAATAAAGTTAGCTAGGAATTAAACTTGATCCAAAATTATAAGATTCTAATATACTTTTGTTTCATAAATTTGTCATTAATTTAAACTAACTTATCTAACTTGTAATTTGATATATGATTTAATATTATATAGAAATATTTCAGATAAACCATGTTGCATATGCTATAATTAATTAATTAATTATATTTTATTTTTTAATCTATTCAAATTAATTAAATAACTTTTATGCTATCTTTCCACAACCATTTTCCTCCTTTAAAATTAGTAACATCCACTTTTGAGTTTAATCATGGACCTAGAATCTAAAGGATCACTGTAAATGCTTATATACGCCAAGAACAGTTCTCATCAATCACAACCACTCAATTAGTCGTCCATTTTTTGTATATGCTTATTGGAGAGTTTCACATTTTTTGTAACTAAGCTTAAAACTAGGGTAAAGGTAATCTGCATCCTGATCTTACTTTTCAGACACAGTTAGTATTTTCATATTTTGTATGGTGCATCCACGGCACCTTGATTTTATTTTATTTTATTTTTTGATACATCCGGCACTCCAATATTATTTTTAGAGCATCCAACACCTTAGAAATTATAGTGATGGGTGTAACTGAAAAATAACATCAGGATCTTAGATGCACTCAAAAAATAAGAGCAGGATGTTAAATGCATAATAAAAAAGATCAAAATACTAAATGCATTTAAAAAATAAGATCATAATGCTTAATGCACCGTTATCCTTAAAAATATTAATGATCATTTTCTAAGAATAACTCCATTTCTCCCTTTTTCTATAAAATAGTTTCAATTGTTTTACACATATCACTAAAACGTAGTTATTCAATTAACGAGGTATAAAAGTAGCCTAACTTTTCATTTTGTTTTTTATCACATTCAATTAGTACAGGCTTGTTCTTAAGATTTAACAAATTTACAATTACACGCTTATTTAATATCGAGAACAAAGTTTATACAACAATAATAAAATTGTACATTTCCATAAAAAAATTAATAATATGGCTTATAAATACAACAAAAAAAATCTTCTCTCTAATGTAGAAACAGGATCAAAGGAATATAATTAACCCCTCGTATTTAGAGATAAAAAAAGTTAATAATTTTATGCCTAATGTAATGTAATGACATAAAAGCTGCCTACAAAAGTTCCCCAATAGGTGGGACAATGTGCGTTTTTTCCTGTTTGTATCCATCCCCTTAATTTTAAATAAAAAAATTCCTATAAAAAAAGAAAAAGAAAAGGAAGGAGTATTAATGGAGCCACGGATGAATATAAACAAGGTCAAATACACAGTGGCAAAATGTTGAAAACTTGAAGAAGCAGACTTATAGGGCACCCAGGATTAGAGTCGATAATATGGGTTGAGCCCCTATAAGGTGACGGTTGGGTTGAAAAAAATAGAAACCATTTTGATGCGGGTTGAAACCTGCCAACCTTTAAAATTTTTTTTACAATTTTTATTTTTATTTTAATAAGAAATTTTTTTTATCATTTTTACTTAATTTACATACAACTTTGTATTTTGTTAGAGGCTTTGATTTTAAATTTGATTTCTCATTTTTTTATTGTTTTACGATTTTTATAGTAATAAAATAATTTTAACAATGAATTATATGTTTATATTTCAAATTTTGAGATTAATTTAATTATAAAATTATATGAAAATATAAGAATAAGAAGAATTTGGTCTATAAAAACTTATAATTTAACTTAAAAGACTTTAAAAATATGTGTAAGAAAATTTTTTAAAAAATGATGGAGGTTGGAGGTAGAGCTAGTAAAGCGGGCTAGCAGTGCAGATACGGGCCAGCCCACTGCAGTGCGGGCCAAAAACGGTGTGGGTTGGCATTTTGGCAGCCCGAGATCGCCAGCCCGCCTAATTTTTTTAAAAAAACTATTATTATTAGTATGAATTGGACTTAATTTGAAATGTCAAAATTAGATTTGGAGTCTTGAACTTGAGTAATAGGTTATAATAAAATAATATGAAGATTAATTTGTAATTTAAGAAGATATTTTAGAAAAACTAACACATATTTGTTTATAAATAATTAATTTAACTACTCATATTTAAAGTGCTAAATTATATAAGCAATGATATGAATGAGATAATGTTCATATAGAATTTGAGGGTCAAAATCCTCTAATTATATTATACAATATAATGTAAATTTCATGAAAAAGTTAAAAAAAAAAAAAAAAGGCTAGCTCGTGGCAGAACGGGCTAAAAACGGTGCAAACTATAGTAGCCCACACCTTGACGGGCTGGTAAAATGCCAACCCGAGCCTGCCTTTTTTTACGGGCTGGGCTCACAAGCCCAATCTAAGCCTGCTTTAGTTGGCAGGACAGCTGGCAAAATATGAGCCTGTCAAGAGGTGGTGTTTTAAAGACCGACCTGCATAGTCTCGGGCCCATGACAGGCTGACCCGTAACCGGCGGGTCAACCGTTTTGCCACCTCTACCCAGGATTCATATTAAGAGGGGGAAAGGTGGGGACGCTGAAACTGCTCTAACTTAAATGAAATTAATGGTGTTAGCAAAAAAAGATAAATGAAATTAATGGAATAAAGTCAATTAATGCGGCAACCCTGCATCAAATCATCAGATAAAATTAAATAATTAATAAACAGGACAGCCACTTTAGCCTTGAAGATGCCTTTCTCAAGTATATATATCTTCCCCTCCTCTTCATTTTCTGCAACTTCCCAAGGATCTCAACTTCCAACACAAACATGGAAAACAGGCTTGGATTGGCTTGTTGGAGCTTCCTCGTCGGTGCTCTTCTCTTGTTTATGGTATTAATTAATCTAAATTTCGTCAATCAATCACTTTTGTTTGACACACATATTGTTTATCTATTTGTTGACTTTATTGATTCATGATGTAATTTTTCAGTTTTTGGAGAGTCTCTGTTTCTGTTTCTGTTTCTCATTCTATTGATAGTTCGGATTACAACTGTGTCCGAAGTTTCAGTTTCATTCTTTTTCCTCATTAATTCTGCAGCTCGCATGTGACGGTGGGACTAGAAAGATAACAATAGCATTTGGGAGAGATATTGAACTGAAAGAAGCATCAACTGACCTGCAGAATCTTGAAACAGATGGCCATGTTCTTCCTAAAATTACCCAGGCTGGAGAAGAACATAAAAAGATGAAGGGAAAGCATAACAATCATATGGACCCAGAACTGAACCTGTATTTCATCCCAAATGATCTGAAAATAGGCAAGAAAATGCCAATCTATTTTGCCCAGAAAAACGCTTCAGCTTCTCCAAAATTTCTTCCCAGAGAAGAATCTGACAAGATCCCTTTCTCATCCAAGCACTTACCTTCCCTCCTGAAACTTTTCTCTTTCCCCAAACACTCCCCTCAAGCCAAGGCCATGAAATACACACTCAAACACTGTGAATTCCCGCCCATGGAAGGCGAAACCAAGTTCTGTGCAACTTCCTTAGAATCCCTCCTTGACTCTACAAGACAAATCTTCGGACCCAATTCTGAATTCTCAATGTTGTCCACAACCCACCTCACAAATTCCTCTGTTCCCTTACAGAACTACACAATTTCACAAGTTAAGAGCATCTCTGTCCCTAGAGTTATAGGGTGCCATCCTCTGCCATACCCTTATGCAGTTTTTTACTGCCATAGCCAACAGAGCGATACTTGTTTGTTTGTGACCATGCTTGAGGGTGAGGATGGAGCAAGAGTTAAAGCTCCTGCAATGTGCCACATGGACACATCTATGTGGAGCAAAGATGTTGTGGCCTTCGATGTCCTTAAAGTTCAGCCTGGAACTTCCCCTGTCTGCCATTTCTTCCCTACTGATAACCATGTCTGGGTTCCTCTGTCTTCTGCTCTCTAATAACATTCACAGAATAGTGAGATTTAGACATGATATGTTAAGTTTGTGAGGAGTCTCCGCATCTAGCGGAGAACTCTTTTGTGAGTTTTGACTTGTAAATATAGTTTATAGATCACATGTTACGCAGTGTTTCTTTAAAGTTGTTTGGTAAAACAGCTGAAGCCTGCCTATCGACTGTATGAGCTTCTGTGTCGGTAAACTGCTAGTTTATGAAAAACCTTTGTGCTACCCAGGGGACTAGTTAACTTATTTAGAGAGATTAAGTAAGTTAATAAATTAAAGTATTTATATTTATGGTTTTTTTTTCAAACTAATTTACCACTATTATAAATTGATATATAATCTAATGATACACAAGTATTTTAAAGAGATTAGTCATTTAGTAATTTCTTTAATTTCTTTAAATTAGTGAATTGGGTCTTATATTAAGGATTAAAAGTAGTATTTAATTAACAAAATGTTAAAGACTTAACTAGACTATTCTCTGTATTAGTTAGGCCTTCTCTGGTCCGCTTAAAAGAAACATTTCTAATGGAATAAATATAGATATGGAAAATATATGTACAATATTCATCAAAATTCAAGCAAAATGTCTTTTGTGATATGACAGAAAGAGAAAAATGCGAGCAATTAGATCTCCAGATTTCTAAAATTTATAATGAATTTTAAATAATCTAGAGACAAATTCATTAATTAATAGGACTAAAGCTTCTTCAATATCTAATTTTTTTAATTCATGTAACGTTTAAATTAAATATATTACTACTTGAGAAAAAACAACTCCTCGTTATTTAGGTCAACAAATATTAACGAAGCCTTATCTTCCATTGTTAATTGCACCAAAATTAAAAAAGAGTTTGGTACGATGATTTCAAACATCACACAAACCCACCGGAGTCAATTTTCCAGACAGGGCAGTTTTCTAATTGATTTTTTCCCACGAGTCACAATGATTTTTTTTTTTTTTGAAAAAGAGCAAATTCATTATCATGTCATTTTATTTGTCAGTTTATGGCAAGGCAGTTATTTGCGATTACAATTTGAAATGATCTTTTTTAATTTATAAACATGATTAATGTAATATTCTCCGCTTTTATTACGAGGAACAAATACCTGCTTCCTATATCAAAAAGGTAACTTAATCTAGTTTTATGCTTTAAATATGTAGTTAAATGATTTTTTTTTTTCAATAATACCCTTGAGAAAATTATATGAAAAATATGAGAGAATATTTGTCTCTTGTTTAATAAGGATACAGGTGATAAAAAGAATAATAAATGTTTTAAATAAAAGCAAATTGTTCTTATGATAAGGAACCAAACTACACTCTCATTTGTTCCTTAAAACAGAAATGGAGTATTATGTTTGACGATTAAAGATATTTTTTTAAAAAGGAAATTTTTTCCTGACCTTTGTAATTTGTATTGTGTGAACTGTGCTGGATTTAGAATAATATTGTTCATTGAAGTCAAAATAAGAGCTGCCAAGATGATAGGGTGAGGATGGACAATGAAGTTGAACATAAATATATATATAAATAAATGCATCAATTATGCTCAGGCGAGTTCAACGATAAGTTATCAGTATTTGATGCGTCCATTAAGAAAAAAAATTGAATTATCTGGAAGATGTCGTAATTCTTAAGTTTAACTGCATATGACAGGCATATTAGAAAATGAATAAGTATTCCTCAATTATTGTAGTCATTTATATTCTATAGCTTTATTAAATTATACAATGACTGAATTGTTGCCACTGGCTGGAATAATTATTATCCCACTTATTTGAAGGGCTCAATTTTGGTCTTTTATCCTATATTATGTTTGGATGGAGGAAAAACATGAGAAGAAAATAGAAAGAGAAAATATTGAGAAGAAAAACTCTCAAAAATAAGAAAAAATTTACTATTTTAGAAAGTTTTTTCTCCTAGTATTTTTGTGTCGCCAATTTTTTCTTTCATTTAAATAAAGAGGTTAGCATTGAGAGCAAATGGTTTCTGTTGTTTACAGCCACAGGTAGGGTGATTGGGTGGTGAAAAAGGCTAAACGACCTGTTAGGGGTTATGTCTGGGTCTATTGGCCTGGCCTGTTTTTTAAAAGAGACAGGCTCAGGCCTATTTGAAGGCCTGTCTAACTAAATAAGTCAGGTTTAGACTTTTTAAAAAGCCTATTAAGCCTTTTAGGCTGACCTGGACTTATAAAAATTTATAATTATAATATATAAAAAAATAGTTAATGTTATTATTGGTAATGTACTCTTTTAATTTATTTTCTAATTTTAATATATAGTTAATACCTTAATCTTTTCTTAATTTTGAAGTTTAGTTGACAAGTGAAGATAAAAAATAAAATAATTTAAAATGATAATATCAATAAATAATGTGATCTTTAAATCTTAAAAATATAAAGAAAATAGGAAAGGAAAATTTTGTTTGAAGAAATAAATTAATTAACTTATATATTATGTTAATTTAAGTATGATACCCTCTTTATTCATTATAAAATTAGTAGTTTTTTTCCTCTTTATTTATGTGTCTTAATTTATTTTTTTTATGTGCTTAAACGTAGTCTTGTTCTAAATCTTAACATATAATTATAACTAGTTTTCAATAATATCTTTCTAATTATAATTAAGATTTAAAATAGTACTTATGATACTAAAATTTAATAAAAGACAAGACTAAAAAATTAATTATTATGTAAATTTTTTAATCTTAGATTTTTTTTAAAAATATAATTGTAATTTGAATTTTTTAAATGTAGGTTTTTTAATAGGTTTCAGGCCAGGCCAGGCTCAGGCTAAAAATAAGCCTGTAACAGGCTACAGGCCAATAGGCTCCAAAACAAGCTTGGCCTATTAAGAGCTAGGCTGACCTGGCTGTTAAGAGCTAGGCCTGACCTGGTCGGGCTTGTTTCCATCCTTATTTACAGGGTAGATTCATTTTTTTTCCTCTTCAGAGATTTTCTCTCGCTAGTATTTTTTTTTTGCTAGAGCATAAGTATGCTTCTATTGGAAGTAATCCTATTCGAGGTATTATCGGGTATTAAATGTGGGCACATCTTCTAAGTTAGGATTCGAATCTTGATTCGCCGCATTGTAAGAGACTAGCTGCTTCCGCTAAACCCAACCCTGCCTAAATGGGCCTGGGCCACATTTGGATAACCATCGTCGAAGCAGAGAGAAGATCGCCCAGTGGGCTTTTCCAGAACCGAACTTTTGTGGAATAAAAAATCTTTAAAAAAACACTACTTGTCGCTGCTTCAGCTTTTGTTTTCCGCTTCTCTGCCTGCATAATGGTAGCTCCGGCCATCTCCGTTCCCGCGACTGCGAACTTATCTATCGCTTTTCGCAACGCAAACTCGTCCAACCTCGTTTATTCTCACAGGTTCGTATATCTATTATCAATTGACGTGATTTATTGCGTCCAAGTGGAATTATACTACTTTTTACCTCTAATTATGAGTTGGGTTTCTGTGAAACAGCAACCCATGGTCGATCGCTTCTTCCTTGCCAAGTCCATACGGGGACCCGACAAAGATAGGTAATTCCCCTATTTATTGTTATTTTCAGCTGGAATTGAAAATTTAGTAGCCATTCAAAACTAAGAAAGACGAAACTATCTGGGCAACTTGTTTCATCCCAATGCTTCCTATTTGATGCAATTAGTGCCGCGAGTAAGCGGTAACTAGTATAGTTTTTCACGGTAGGTGACTCGTATATGATTTCAAACTTAAAATGTATATTTTATTTGTATAATGATTTCAAACTTAAATGTATATTTTATGTATATATGATTTCAAACTTAAACTGTATTTTGATGTATGTGTGTTTTGTTGGTCTGACCAAATACATTTTACAAATTGCGTTTATGTATGACTTATGTGGTCGCGAATTCTGCATGTGGGCTATTTCATCTTGACAGTGTGAAACATTGTTTTGATATGTCATTTTTATTTAATCCAGGTTTCGCGAGTAAAAGCCGTGGTCTTCCTTTAAAACTTGATGAGAAAAGCATCTATGATGCTAGCACAAGGCATGCAATTATCCCTTTCCTCATTCAATTGCTTCGAGTACCATCATGTTACTATTGACCAATTCTGTTATTTTTGTTATGTTCATGGCCTTGCTTTGCGATTGATTGTATTTGGATGGTATCTTTATGCTTGTTGTGGAAAAATTTGTTTAAAAGAATTTCATTAGAAAACATAACAGAAGCTTTCAGCTAATATGTTGAAGAATGATGATAAATACCATGAACCATCTATACGGCAAACTGTGGCTAGTCATTCCATAGCTTGACTGTAAACATCTTTTATAAATGCTTTAGATTTCTTCTGAATCATTAATGCAAATTCTCCCCCCCCCCCCCCCGAAAGAATATGGAAAATGTGAAGCTGAATCTTTGTTCCATTGGATCTGTATGTTGACGGGCTCTCATACGAGCTTGAATTTTTTTTGCTTTGTCTTTTCATTTTTGGCCAGTTGAATGTGAGCAAAAAACTTATCTATTTTCCATTTTATTTGTAGTTATGGTGCAATAGAGGCTAAAAAGGGGAATCCACCCGTAATGCCAGCAATCTTCACTCCTGGAGGACCTATGGATCTATCATCTGTGTTGTTTAGAAATCGTATAATATTCATTGGACAGCCAGTCAACTCACAAGTGGCTCAGAGAGTTATATCGCAGCTTGTGACACTAGCTACTATTGATGAGGATTCGGATATACTGGTTTGATATGTCTTCACAATTGTCATTTTACTTTTGTAGAGCTTGGAATGGTATTATACTCGGCTGCTTATAACTGTAGGTATATTTAAACTGCCCTGGTGGAAGCACTTATTCAGTGTTGGCAATTTATGATTGCATGTCTTGGGTAAGATTGTAAAACTTTTCTCATTTTGCCCCTGATGATTTACCTTCTGAACCCAATTACATCATTTCCACCTTAGCTAGTTTTCAAATCCTTGTGGTTAATGTTCCTCCTGTGAAAGCGTTTAACCTGCTCCATTTGTTTCCAGATCAAGCCCAAGGTTGGTACAGTGTGTTTTGGGAGTAGCTGCAAGCCAAGGAGCTCTTCTCCTTGCTGGTGGGGGGAGAAAGGGATGCGGTACTCAATGCCAAATGCACGCATTATGATACATCAACCTCAGAGTGGATGTGGAGTAAGAATTGCCCCTTTGTTATTTTGTTAGAGATGATACACTTGAGAGAATGAGAATCCATGAAAGAGAAGAATATTTCCCTGTTTATTGGGCAGAGAAAATAAATAGTGGATGTTAGTGTTTGTCACATTGTATTAACCACGGTCCTCAACTAAGTTTTTTTTAAACTCTCATTTTGTTTTTATTTCTTGGTGTTCTGTATGTAATGAATGAAACAAAACGAACCCTGTGTTTTAGAAACTCTGAAAAGAGAGTATCGTGTCTAACCACCCTATGTGAAGTTGTCAACCATGCCTGTTAGAGTTTGTGCATATGCTAATGGACTGTAGAGAACAATACAGTGAGGTGCAATGAAAGGAGAAGGCGATGTAGACTTAAAAGAAATTAAAAATGTATATGTTTATTCTCTGATATCTACTTTTGAATTTCATGGGATAAATACATTTGTCTTTTTTTGCTGATAATCTTGCCATGACACTGTATATTTTATGTTCGGGCTTTAAAACGATTCTTATATTTGGTCATGCTTTAATCACGCTTTAGCTCTTGATATTTTTCTTCTCTTAGGGCTACCAAATGCAGGATTCATGACTTTCGTATTCATATTAACGCTCAAAATCTAGTTTTAATTGCATCAATATATGAACTTTTAGTTGTATTAATTAACAAGTCCCTTACAGGGAAGATTTGCTGCTTGGATATATCACATTCACACTTTCACAGTTATCAGATGCCGTTACCTTTTCTCAAGACTCTTTGAAACCCTGTAGTATGTAAAATATTTAGTAACAATAAGCCTTGTAGTAATATGTGAAATATAAGGAAAATAAATTTTGCCTGCATAAGAAGATGGGATCTGCGTGTCAAAATGTGGAATTTGTCCCTTTTTAGTCTAACGGACAGATTAAAATGTGTCGTCTAACTGATCTACTCATTCCTATTGAAAGAAGACTCCTCTTTCAAGCGGACTATGAAGCACTCTTTCACCCCTGTAAAAGCACCTTTTTGTAGTCTGACTTGAGTTGTGGTACAATAGTCCATTAACTTGTTGAATGCGTGTTTTTTTATCTGGCGACTGCAATCAAGTAATTTGGACTGGCATTGGATGAAAACTGTTGGATGATGTATATTCTTTGTTTTAAAGGTGTCACGGATCTAATGCTCTTAATCTGCTTGTAGGGTCATGTAGAAGATGTGAAGACGCCAAGTGAATGAAGCTGTTCAATCTCGCCATGTTAGTGTTTCTCCAACTGTTGAATGCTCCTAACTCATGGCTGGCTGAAATACCTAAGTAAACTGTTAGCTTTGTGTGTATTGTGGGAGGTGAAAGTGCATGAAGAGTAATTATATTCTTTACCAGAAAAGTATTTATGACAATCATAGAAGGGCATCCAAAATATTGTTGGGTTTTCTGAGTCAGTGGTCATCAGTTGCCTCTATCTGGAAATCTATATTTTACACTTGGCTTTAAGAGGCGGGATCTAAAATCCCAATTTTTGAAGTGCGCTAAACCTTCATACATCCTGGTCTCAAGTTTCCATGATAGCAGTCTTCTTGTTTTGACATTCGGTGCAATGCTTAGCCTAACTACCTTCTCTTCCCCTATTACTTGGGGTACAGAAAATTGACATGATGTATTCTGCTTTTACTGGTCAACCGTTGGAGAAGGTGCAACAGTACACCGAGAGGGACAGATTTCTGTCTGTTTCTGAGGTAATATGGTCAATTTTTCAATAACTTCGAGAATTTGTTGCATGGACGTTGGATGAACTCTTAGACAATAATTTCCGACCTTCTCGGCAAGATGAAGTTTGTGAACAACTGTTTCTACTGCTTTGTCAGTTCTTTTTGACGCCACCAGTCTTTACCGAGTGTATTTAAGAATTTTCCTAAACTGCGGGAAGGCCTCTCTCCCTTCCCTGATTCTTAATTCTCTTTACTGTTTCCTAATCCGCATTCCGTTGTACATCAGATCTGTTCACTGTTTTGTTGGGCCAATCCTACAATTTAATCAGTTCTTCCCGTTGTTTTTTTTTTTTTATTTGCAGGCTTTGGAGTTCGGGTCTCATTGACGGTGTCCTGGAAACGGGAATGAACAGTAGATGTCTAATCTTCTGTGTCATCATTTATTATTTTTCTCCAGACATTAGGAATTCTGAGGAGCCGGCCTCAAATTCATTTTGGATCTCCAACACAGCAATTGTATTTGACATATTAGCTTTTTTTGTTTTTTTTTCACAATTTCTGCTGTTATCGGAAAAATATTTGTTTATCAGAAAGCTAGTTGAACATGTTAAAGTCATGCCACATTAATGCTGTAGAGTTTAATTTATAAATGATAGTCTTTTAAGTCTTCTAAATGTCTCCTTCCACTCCATGCTTTTGACTTCGGGGAGTGGTAATATCGTGTTTTCGACCAACAGCTCTATCTTTTTGCCAGTTTCAGTTAATTCTTCATCGCTTCAAAGAACTATGAAATTCACAAATTAATTATTGAAAA
>NW_021632884.1:0-30472 GCF_004799145.2 Neltuma alba
TTCTCTTAAGCCGTCAGATTTTATATATGTTTTTTAGTTGATTTTTACTAGAGGTTATTTTTCTAATTTTGAAATTTTTTTTTAGAATTCCAAAGCAAATATTTATTAATATTTTCCCTATTTTACCCTTATTACTCCAAAAATGTTAACATATTTAACACAAGGGTGCTTTTAATGAGGGACAAATTTGGTAATGGAGTCTGTTGTTTTATCTACTCCTCTAGCCTTATTTACGAGTGACTCGCACTGTGCTTCAACGATAGGAAAAAATATTAAACTTCTCCTTCATGTATACATTTTCAAAACAAAAATACCACTTGTATAATAATAATTAAAAAACAAAATTATATGTTCATATTAAAAATTTATTACTTATAAATAGGAAAAAAATTAATTTATAAATAGGATTAAAGAATTTTTTTATTATATTTCTTCATCTTATATGTGTTAATCTTGGAAGACTTGTACTTTGAAGTGAAAGGAGTTTTTTTTTTTTGGCAACGTAATTGCTTAGAGGTCAACAACGACTTGAATAGTCCGCATTTACCATATCAAGCCCAGATCACTTCACACTCCACCGACAAGCGTGGACGACGACTTAAATATCCCTTCAGAAGGAGGATCAGTCAAGCCGTTCGCCAAAATAAATAAAGAAAAAATAAATATAAATATAAATAAGAAAACCCGACAACAAAGAGGGTAAGTCAAGCCATGAACAGTGTCAACTTAAGACTTATTTTTCTCTAGTTTTATTTGTAAGTTAGCGAAAACAAATTTTGTATTTTATATTTATAAGCAATTTTTCAACCATGATTTACAGAATACAAAATAAGTATGTGATAAGAATTTTATGTCGACTTACATAAACCATGTTTATAAATAATTATAAACGCTAATCCAAACAGGGTATAAGTAACATGGTTAAGTTATTTTACTCTGTGCGCATGTGTATACAGTTAAAATTATTGTTTGCAAACTTCAAATGCCTCACATCAAAATATATGGGTAAAAGCTTCTGAGAAGTTGTCATGTGACATTCCATGATTTTCTCTAATTTTTATAAGCACCAACTAAAGTCAGCATAATTCTTTGAGAATAAAATTATCTAAATTCTCAAACTTTCAATTGAGTCTAATAGTGAAGGTAAAACATTTTTCCCCCTTTCAATCCTTTCTTCATTCATGTAGACCTCAATACCAGCATGTTTTAAAGCACTGCAAAAATAAGAAGAAAAAGATTTGCGCCTATCATCACCTCTGAAATTTAAGAATCCATAGTTAAATACAAGCTTTGGCTTACTAGGACTGATTTTCCTTCCCATCTATCGCAGCAAATTATGAAGATAAAGCCCGTCGTTCATAACCTTTACGAGGTTACGCTCATTGATTACCGACATTTCCATTTTCACAGGTAGTCTTGAATTTTTTAGCAACTGTGTAACATGGTGTTTACTCTGACCCACGTAAAAAGAAGCTATGTTAAAAAAAATAAATGTTTCTCGATATTAGTTAATAAATCACAGCCTATTTTGGGCTTCTTTTGTATTAGACCATGAGAAATTACTGTCATGTTAGTTATTTTTTACTCTCTTTTTTGGGCTGATCATGCAGAAGAGGACCAAAAACTTCAAGAGCCAGCGGTAGCCCTTCAACCTAGCTGGTAATCCTACTTGATGGAGTGGAAGGTGATAAAATGACTCATCGTACAGCATGGGGAGACAAGGGTTGCGATGCTGCTACTGATTTTATTCCTGTCACGGTCGTTAGAGTAACCATTAGATTAAAAGGAGAAAGAGTTTTGTGTTATAAAACAATATTATATAGATGTATATATTTATATTTATGTGAAGATTTCGGCCTTCTTTTTGTTTTATATTTAAAAAAAAAGTTTGAGAGAGTGGGATTCCGAAAACTAACAAGAGTCAGAACGTGCTTACGGACTCAAAATTCTTATGGAATTACTTATAAATCACCTGCCAACCTCCAATTTGGTTTTCTCATAATCTTTGGGATTGCTGCTACTTAAGAAGGCGTGGGACTCTAATTCCTCCCAATCCAAAAAAAAAAAAAATTATGGTTGGAGCCAAGGGAAAGATTAGCTGTGCACTGACGGATAGCATAAAAGCAGATGCTGGATGCCTGCACTTAAGCAGAAGAACCCATGTACTCTTTCCGCCTCCCGGGCAATTTCCTTCAAATTCCAACTAAAGACGCAAGGGGCTAAAAATGATGCGTCAAATTCTTTGCTCTTTCCGCGTCAATGAGAAGAAAAAGAGGCACAAATTTTGGTGTGCCCTACTTTTGATAAACAAGTTACGAGATGGAGCCTACTTTATGAGTACCTGTCAGTTGGTGGCTGGCTACAACAATCTTTTCTTCAATTTCATAAAAGCATGTACTCCTCTTTTCAGACAAGAAGCAGACCTTACTTTTTCAATAAATGTAGGGAAAATGGTAACTAGTTCCACTCAAAAAATTAAATAAAAAAAATCTTTTAAAATCATAAAATTATTTTAAAGTCTCAAAAAAATTTTTACATTAAATTTTATTTGTTTACTTATCAAATTATCTTTCTTTTTTTTTAAGTTTATATTGACAATTGAAAGAGCAGTGATTGACAACTCAGAGCGCAAGGATTGACAACTATCGCGGCTGGTCCAACCGTGATAGTTGTCAATCCTTGCGCCCCCAGCCGATAGTTGTCAATCCTTGCGCCCTGAGTTGTCAACCACTTCTCTTTCATTTGTCAATACAAATTTTTAAAAAAAAAAGAAGAAGGGTAATTTGGTAATAAAACAAATAAAATTTATTGCAAAAAAGTCTCTTGAGACTTCAGAATAATTTCATGATTTTAAAGGACCTTTTTGTATTTAATTCCCTTGAGTGGGCCTCATTGCAATTCTCCCATAAATGTATGATAATTTCAATATATTTTTTATTATTTTCCTCATCTAATATTTTTGTCGAAATTATTCTCCTTAATTTCATAATGTTTTCTGCTTTATCTCCCACGTTTAATTACTTTAATATTTAATTTCATTTTAAATATAACATCTCAATTCAATTATTTCTCATATTTATTAATTTTTTTAAGATAATTTTTGTGGTAATTGTACATATTAAATATTTTATCAAATATTAGTTCCAACTAATACACATAATTAGCACGTTATAAATAACTAATTTTAACTAAATTAGTTTGACATTTAATTTTAACTAATTTTCTTAATTTACTCAAATTAGTTAACTAGTTCTTATATTAAGGACGAAAAATAGTATTAGAGAAAGAAAGGCATATAACATCTACATAGTATGACAAATAACTAGTATCCATTTATACCTTGTTTGTTGTATGAAAGGCTTCACTCGTTTGTGTTTCTCAATTTTTAAGTCTCCTTTGATTTTTACTCTCCACATTAAAATTTTAGATTCCGACAATTTTTATGTATTAATATTTTATTACACATTCTAATAATAAGTATATGATTAAGCATAAGTTTATAACTAACACGTATCAATCCATAGATAAGAGAAATCCAGGTCTCAAAAATTAAAGTTCATAATTATTACTTTTTTATTTACGAATATATTATTGTAGCATTAATCTAATTAACTTGTCAATTGCTGGTTCTAGCCAGATTATTATCTCCTGGTACTATCAGTTAATTCACTTATAAGAAATATGACATGTTTTTTCTAAAACACCATAATTATCTTCTTTAATATCCCCTCTCCCTCTTTTATTTGATTATGGTTGAGGGAGTATCCATAAAGGTAATTTAAAAACAATTGATAAATATAAAAAATAAGTCTTATATTTAAGACTAAAATCAACTCAACAATTAGGTTCTATATTAAGGACCGGAGAAGTATTAAAGTGACTAAGGAGGAAAAAGCAACTTCGAGGAAGCCAATTTACATTGGAATCATCATTGGAGAATCAAGATGAAATTTTGGTTTAAAATAATTCAATCACCGGCTTGTACCCTTGCCCAACAAAGCGAGTCCGAAAAGTTGTAGTAATAGGTGAAGAATTGCTTGAAGCACTCATAACTGCAGCTTCAGGAACTGGCTGAGAACCATTTGTGGGAACCACAGACTCGATCTTTGCATTTGACTGGCCAAAAAACTGAGCCCCTTCAATATATCTGCATATAGCCGTACTCAATTATCAATCACTCTTTTGGCTTGGACTATTGAAGTTGAATTGACCATAACAAAGATACAGAACTCTTTACTGATATTTTTGGTAGAGTTTTCATCCCATAAACTCCTAAAGTTGTTACCAAAATAGAAGCCTTAAGATTTTAGATCATCAATATGAGGTGATAAACCATAAGTATAGTCCCTAACTAGAGCACAGTGAGGTTTCAACCACTTCTGGTTCACTACCACAGTCAAATACTGCAGAATCGATCTGTATTTGAAAATCCATTACGGCACATCTGTCTCGAGGATCACAAGGTTGAACAACTTTTTAGGCAAGCATGAAATTCAATGAAAACATCCAAATCATCAACAACTGTTAAAGCATATAGCACTTAAGGAACTAAGCAGAGAAACTAATATCACACGTATCTAACAAATAAATAACCCATTTAGCAAAGCACGAAGGATGAGTTTACCTTCCAGCAATACAAACATACTTCATTTGAGGGGTGTAAACGGCTTTTGAGCAGTTTTGTTCAACATACTTCAGGAGACCCCGTGTTTGATAGATAACCCAATGTGCGCCCTTTGGAGGCGGGCTGAGAAGAATGTTTATAGAGAAAAAAAAAAAGAAAAAGAAAAAAACTGATCAGAATTTTAATATCATGAACCAAAGTAAGTTAGAGAACTGATTCCTTTACGTTCTAGTAAATAAAGGTGTGGGCATAAATTTTAGTCCTCCAAAATTACACCTTATCTCATTTGATCTTCCACAGTTTTAACATCTTATATCAGTCTTCCGATAAGTATCTTCTTTTTCACCCTTACAATAACTCATTGAGCAGATAGTAAGCAAAGATAGTTCATGTAGCCTAAAGTGAAGTTGATATGCAGTTAGCTTTTCATCTTGACACTTGGCAAAGCCAACGAATTTGAAATGGTGCTTGGTGCACCTTGCAATTCGATGCCAAGTAAGCACGTAAAATCACATCAGCTTCACATTAAGTGGCATCATCATTTCTGTTAATCATCAATTAACGGGCTTAAAGTGACAACAATATTACATGCAAAATTTGCTTTAGAGGCCTAAACTAAAATGATAAAATTTCATGTGCTTTTTAGATTTAAAAGATCACTTCACTTTAATTAAAAGTAGTAATGCATTCAGTCACGAAACTACGCCGAATGTATTAACCATTGACCAACTCCAAACCATTTTAGACGATTTAACATCTATAAGCAAGAAAATTACAGGTGAGGGTTCCAAGATGAAACATCCCAAATATATGAAAGTATTTGGGCAAAGAGGGTGAGTTGTGGCTGACTAAGTTATGCAGTGCGATTCTACAATACAAAAAATAAAATGCCTAGAGGAAAAGTAATTTAGTTCTTATTTAGAACTAAAGGGATATTCAAAATTGTGTAAACTACAAAGAGATAACACTTATTAGCCATGTGATAAAATTGTGAGAAAGAGTTATTAAACAAAGTGGAGGTTGAAGACTTGCATTTTTGAGAGCCAATTTATATTTAAGATGGGAAGTTCTACAACAAAAACAATTTATTTACTAAGAGATTCAATGGAAAAGTATAATATATATTAGCATATTAGCACTCAAACAAAAAAGAAAGAAGGGAAAGATAGAAGAAGATTATAGAGAAGTTAATTATATTTAAGGATCATGAATTTTAAAATGATAGAGAAAGATCAAAGTTTTTTTTGTTAAAAAAAAGTAAATGAACAAAAATATCCTAAGTTTATAGACCGGTTTCAACTCTGAAATGAAATATATTGAATATTAACTTCATAAAGTGTTGTAGCAAAGAGGAAAAAAGCTCCATAGAAAGTGTTGGAGCAAAAAGGGGAAGAAAGTTTCTAAATTTCAAATCTTCATTGCCTTTCTAATTCTGATAGATTGAAGTACCTCCTACTCCTCTTCATAATTGAGTCTGGTGCCAGTTAAATTTGTAGCTCCAGAAGTTGAAGGCTCAATCTGTTCATCAAATGACTCATTATATATTAAGTAGATAGCTATTTTCTTCATTGTGAATCCATTCCCAGCAACTATTATCACCTCCACTTGGTCATTAGGTCCTAGATTTGATATGATTTCCTTCCTCTCTGCTTCATCTTCCAAGGAAGTTAGTTTGTCTTCATTATAGAGCAAAGTGGTTGTCTTTGTATAATTTATTATCATTAAGCTAATTATACAAAATTCACATGCCTTGTTACCCAAGTCACCTGAGGGGAAATGTGCACAACAAATAGTCATCCCTTTTAAATGATCACCACCAATAACTGGAGGCACCTCAAATTTTACAGAAGCTCCTTCACTCTTGAATGTTAGCCAGTAGGGATAATTGTCACTAGGGAGAATACAATCATCACTATACTTTACAAGATTTAATCCCTGCATAATAACAAAACCACAGCCTCTAATTTAACTATATAATATGAATGCAGAAATTTTTCTTGCAGAAGAAAGAGAATTCAATTAGAGAAAAAGAGAGAACCTGTGAAACTTTCTCTGAAAGTACACGAAAGACTTGAGCATTCTTTCCAATTTTAATTAAATGATGTCCCAAGCAATTTTCAAGTCTCGAGATGTCCGTACAATTGGTTGCACAGAAGGAATTAGAAATCTCTAATCCATCATCCATTAAAAGATTTTGTTGCTTGGGTTCACTACTAGGGATTGTTGAAGGACGGCAACGGATACTCTTTATCATCTTCCATAAAATTGATGATGGCATGCCCGCATGTGTCGGAAAAAGAGATAGTGGATTATTTATTGGGGGCATCCAAGACCAGAAGATAGAAGGAATCACATGATGTGATAATCCTTCATAACCAAAACAGATAGATGTAAGATGCTTTTTAATCTCCCTAAAGAAAATGGCACTTGTTTTATTGTAGGAGCAATTAGAGTTGTCAAGGATTCCATTTGCTCTATGTCCTCCTCTAGCTTTTCAATCATCATACAACCAGAAAGAATGAGAGTTTTCAAGCATTTTAATTTATAAATGCTTCTCGGGAGACTACGAAGCCTAATACAATCCTCCAAATCTAGTAGAAGAAGTTTATCAAGAAGTCCAATAGAATCATGTATCTTGGACAAACTTGGACACTCTTTAAGTATCAGCTTTTCAAGATTTGGTAGTTTTGAAAAATCAGGAGTTTCAACCAAGTTAGGAGAGTGGCTAAGATTGAGAATTTTCAGCCTCCACAATAGCTACAAGGAAAACAATTTCAAAGGGGAATTCAAATGAACGTCTTGAAAAAATAAACAGTAAAATATGAGAAACGATTATATGTAAAATCCTTCATCTAAACTGAAACTCTCAAGTGAAAACATTGTTTTCAATCATTTGAAAATCAACGCTTGAAGGTAAAAACATAGTATCATATGCTTGATCTGAAAAAGGTAACACATAATTCAATGAAAGCTTTAAAATATAAAATCAATGAAAAATAGAGTAATATATTTATGCGTCCCTAATCCCACTTTCATTCCACATCCATAAACTTTGAAGCTAATAACTAAGTACTACCTCCAGTCCTTAATATAAAAACTAGTTTCACATTCAATTTAGTCCTAAATATAATATCCTAATGAATTTTGTCTATCATATTTATCTAATTTTTTTCAAAAGTAATCCTTTTAGTAGTTGCACATGTTAAATGTTTTATCAAATAATAGTTCTAGCTAATACACATGATCAGCAAAGATATTTTAGAAAAGACAATACCCATTTATTATAAATAACTAACTTAATTAATTTATTAATCTATTCAATTAGTTAGCTAGCTCTTATATAAAGGATAGGAGGTAGCATTAATTTACATACCCGGGGTTCCTTCCACACTTGTCTGAGACTGCTATATCTTAAGTCAATAGCAACTAATTCCTCTTGATAAAAATTGTGAGGAATAGATTTTATGGGAAAGCCGTGCCAGCAAAGCCATCTGAGATCCCTACTAATGTATTCATAGTCTCCTCTAAATTGTATATCTTCGAGATGAAGTAATCTCAATCTCTTCATCATCTTAAATGATTCTGTCTGAATATGCATTTTTCCACTTAGTGACGACTTCAAAGACATTCCTTCAATAGCCTCTGTTCCCTGTAAAAATATATTGAAATCAAAGTTTGTATTTAAATTATTTTGTTTACCAAAAAGCAAAATAAGAGACTACATATAGAATGAGTTTTAAAATGCATAAAATAAAAGACGAAACCAAGTGGTTTATATGACCAATTAATAGATGCTCATTTGACTTCTTGCAATACATGTTAATTACTAGGGAATAGTAACCCCTAGTTAGTTTGGATGGGAAGGAAATTAGGGAGGAAAGAATACGAGGAAAGCTCCCAAAACAAATAAACTTTTTTTTAAAATCATTTTTGGGAGTTTTATTCCCTCCCATCATTTTCCTCTCACTTTTCCCTCCATCCAAGCATAGCCTAAATGTTAGATATAAAAGTTCGTACCATGCGTTTTAATAATACAGCAAGTGCATCCTCATGAAACCATAATCTACTTCTCTTCCCGAGTTCATGTGGAGATTGTTCACGAATTACTTCCCTTCCCATATCCCGTAGCAAATCATGCATACCAAGCTTGTTCTTCTCATCAATGGTTACTAGGCTCCGCTCCACAAGGCTTTTGATTCCAATGTCAGCAAAAAATTCACAGCCATTTAATATCTGTGTCACTTCATTTTTGTCCATCCCAATAAAAAGCAACATATATCAAGGAATATTTCTTTCTCAAAGGGATCACTTAACCATCAAAGCTTATTTTTAGCTTCTTCTGTATCTTGTTATCAGGAATTTTCTCAAGTTTCTCTCGTACGCTCTTCCATTCCTCCACTTCTCTACCAAATAAACAGGAGCCAAGGACTTCAAGAGCTAATGGAAGTCCCCCACAGTATGCAACTATATCTTTTGAAAGTTCGGTAAAATCTTCTTTAGGACTTTCCTGTTTAAATGCATGCCAACTAAAAAGTTCAAGAGATTCTCTTTCATCCAAATTCTTCATTCTATAAACAGGAGAGTCCATCTGAAGAAGTAGACGTTGATTTCTCGTTGTGATGATTATTATGCTTCCTGGTTTAAACCAATCACGACTTCCAGCTAAAGCATTCAGTTGGGCCAACTTATCGACATCATCAAGCACAACTAGCGCCTTTTTATGGCACAGTCTGTCCCTCAATGTGATTTTTCCTGATTCGATGCTAGTTATCTTCATTTTTGTTGTTTTACATATTTCAGAAAGAAGTTGGTTCTGTAAGCGTACCTGGCCCTTCTTTTGATCCCAAACTTTTCTTATCTTTGAAAGATAGCTTCTACTCTCAAAAGCATGACCAATTTCATTATAGATGGCTTTGGCAATGGTTGTTTTGCCTATACCCCCCATTCCCCATATCCCTACCATGACAACACCTTCATATGGATGGTTTTGAAGCATTGTGATCAGTTCTCGCACGCGATCATCTACTCCTACTGGGTGGTTAGCAATAAACATGTCCTTCTTATCCAATATATCACAAGCATTTTGAACAATAGTAGTCACTTTTTTACTCTCATCCCTGCGAATCATAAAAGCACAATAGGAAAAGAGCATTGGACATACACGCACACATATATATAAACAAGCAGGATCACAAATAAATTCCATATTTGGAAACATATATCTATCCGGAGAAGAAGGGATATTGTGAATAAACTATAGATCAAAGTGAGAAGATCTAGCTCGAAACAACGGTAACAAGAAAAAATATATAGGGAAAATTAATTTTTTTCACTCCTTCAATTTTTTACTCACTTATAACCCAGTCCCTCAATATGACTTGGTACAACTCAGTCATTGAACTGTTAGCTCATTTATGACTTAGTTCCTTATCTTTTTTTTTTTTTAATTATTGTTATCCTTATCATCCATAATTCAATTTTGACTCATCCAGCATGTCAAGAATAATTACTAAGACTTTTCCAACTCAATTCCACGAAATTTTTCTACAATAGTTAAACAAAAATCGTGGCAACCCTAATCTCTTATCTCTCCTCCTCCTTTTTCTCGACCCATTTTCTCTCTCTTAATTAGAACCCATGGTTAATGTGTCTTGCCTTCTTCCTTCAAACAACAACATCTTTCTTTTCAAACCTTGTAAGCATGCGACCCGTAAGAGGCAATCCCTATGGTCGACCTCTTTGACCCTGACACCAAGTCCTTCGTAGTGAAGGCCTCCCAGGAGTCTGGCTTCTTCAAGGTCGTTGACCGTGGTGCCCCAGTATGATCACCACTCTCAAGAATATAGAGCACTCGAGTTCTCTAGGACACCCCACTTGGACAAAGATAGGGCAGTTCCTCCTAACCCTTTTGACTATGAAAGTAAGTGAATTGGCTTGATGGCTGTAGGGTTTGGATTAAATACTCTATTTCCTCCTTTTGCTTAAATTTTGTATGTAAAAAAATAGGTGGGGCTTAGTTGGAAGAGTCTTATTTATTATTTTTGCCATGTAGGATGAGTCAAAATTGAATTATGAAGGATAAGGATAACTATAAAAAAAAAAAATTAAGAAGATAACAGACTGAGTCATATATAAACAAGTCAAAAGTTTAAGGACTAATTAGCACTAAATTATAATTGAGGAATTAAGTTATAAGTGATGAGTCAAAAGTAGAGAGCAGAACAATACATATTCCTATGGTAAGGAACAAGCAAAAGTGAGTCATTTTTCAAATAATGTGGCTTCTAATTTTTTAAGTATCCTAAATAATATGCGGATACATGTAACCGGCCATAAGGTGTCTTAATCAAAAGCAAATAAAGAATAAAAGCCTACCTGGAACCAAGAACAACGATCCCTGCAATGCCCCCAGCCTCAGTAACGGCTATCTTCCAGTTGGAAACTCGATCTTTTGGTGGTGAAATTCTTTGTATAAGATTTTTAAATGCTTCTCCAAAACTAGAAGTTTGATTACGAACTTCTGATGGATCCACGTCATAAAACACAGGTAGAACCACAAGACCATTTGATTTATGGTGCTCCATGATCATTGACAATTCCTCCAAACACCATTTAGATCCAGCATATTCCCTAGAGAATATGATGGTTGCAATTTTCGAACTTCCAATTGCTTGTAATAGTTCCATTTTGATACGACTTCCTTTGGGAAGCTCAACATCATCTTTGAAAACAGTAATGCCAGCGTTACATAGAGCTGAATAGAGATGTGCAGTAAAAGTTGCTCGAGTGTCTTCACCTCTAAAACTCAAGAACACTTCATGCTTGTGACCTAAATGTTGTATTTTAAAAATACAGAATATCGATAATTTAAACTAATATGATTAAAATATTATTATGATATAAACAATTCTATAATTTAAAGTCAGAAATATCATGGATATTGATATTAATTATCACATTCACTGCTAAATGCATGTTTGATAATATGTGAAGCACATGCATCCTCATAAAACCATAACCTACCTCGATTTTGAAGCTCTTTTTGTGAAGTTTCATGTATTATTTTTCTTCCCATGAGCTGCAACAGATTATGCATTCTAAGTTTGTTGTTGTCATCAATGGTTAATAGGCTTCGATCCACTAGGGCTCTTACCCTACTGCCACCCTCGCATCCACGGTCATCCAACTTTCGCATCACAACCTGCATGTCCTCCCCAATGTAAAATAAGACGATACTTAGAAATACTTCTTTTTCCATATTATCTAAAGAGTCAAAGCTAAGCTTTAGTTTTTCGTATATCTGATGAGGGAGATCTGCCCCTAGTTTCGTCAATTCCGACTTCCATTCTACCATTGACTGCCAATTCAAAGAAGAGCGGATATGCAAAAGAGCTAGTGGCAGTCCCTCAGTATAAGCAACCATTCTTCTACAAAGTTGGATGAATTTTCCTTTTGGATTTACATGTTCAGATAATGGTCCTCCACATAAAAGTTCAAGAGAATCATGATGGTTCAAAAGTTTCATTCTATATACAAGGTCCACTGGAAAGGCTTCAAGTAGACGTAAATCTCTGGTTGTAATGATTATTTTGCTCCCTCGACCAAATTTATGACTTGCACATAAAGCATGTAGCTGCTCCATGTGATTCACATCATCAACCACAAGAAGTAACTTCTTATTATGGTTATCTCTTCTCATCTTTGTTGCTTCACGTATTACTGAATCATGGTTTCTCCATTTGTCCCTGACATTTGAAAGAAAACATTTACTGTCGAATTCCTGACGAATGAGATGATAAATGGCCGCAGCAAGTGTTGTCTTGCCTATACCCCCCATTCCCCATATCCCTATGGAGATAACATCTTTTGATTCATGGTTTTCAAGCATTGAAATCACTTCTTGCACTTGAGATTGAACTCCTACTAGGCCATCTGTGGCCAATAACATTGGCGAGTGTAATATATATAGAACATGCTCAACAATATTCTGAATAACCACAATTTCATTCCTGTGAATTATGAAGAGAGAATAGCAGAAAAGGAAGCAGCGATTAATTAAGCAGGACTACAGCTAAAAGCAGAATATTGGTAAATATCAAGAGCAACAATCATACTTCCATCAAGATATTAAACACAAAAGCCTTATTAACTTAATCATCTTCACACCTTCATAGAATTAAAATAATATAAATCAGTTCACATGCAAAGCCATAGTTCCATGTTAATCGTGCTACGTAAATTTAAGTTTCCGCTATAGCGTGAATAAAAGGGAATTATGCGTGTCCTGTATCCTAAAGTTGTTATCTGTTAAAGGTTTTAATGATGACAAACACCTCGTAAATAAGTCGCAGTGTGATGCTAGACTTGTTGCTTTTGGCTTATAGAACATTTACAGGGGAAAAACATTTTGGTATGACTTGGGTGAATAGATTGTTATAGCCTAAAATAAACACACTTTATATGACAACTATTATTATACTCCTCCAGTCCTAAATGTAAGACCCTTATACACACTAGTATAAGGGTCTTATATTTAGGACCGGAGGAGTATATCATCATCATTATTCAATCACAAAGCATTCAGTTCCTTGTGAGCAAATAGCCCACCCAAGACATCGATTTTATGAATTAATATCACATTAATCTTTTAATAACTAATTTAGAGCACGACAAGAAATCATACTATCTTTCACACACGCAATAATGGCAAACTTGAAAATAAATAATATAGTAAAAGGACAATACTTAGATCAAGTTTTTTATATCCATTTTATTAAGTTTTTCAATCACACATGGCCTTGGGTCATACTTTTAGATATTATCATTTAATTATAGACCTACCTTAAAATTTAAGACATATAACCATGTATGATCAGAGAACTTAACATGATAGATTGAGAAAAATTGATCTAACTATTCTTCTTAGTAAAACTGAAAATAAATAAAATGCAAAATGAAAAGAAAAATAAATTAATACTTGGACTCCAAATTGGCCACAACAAACTCATTAATGCCTCCAGCTTTATTGAGAGCTCTCCTCCATCTTGAAACTTCATCTTTAGTGGGTGAGATTCTTTGTATAAGACCTAGAAATGCTTCTCCAAAACCAAAGTTTTGATTACGAACTTCAAACGGATTCACACCATAGAATACGGGAAGAACAACGAGATAATGTGATTCGTGAAACTCTATAATTTTGGTAAGTTCATCGAGGCACCTTTTGGAACTAGCATAGTGTTTAGAAAATATGATGATTGAAATTTTAGAGCCTTCAGTTGAGAAATCATCTTTGAGAACGGAAATTCCAGCTTCCCTTAGAGATGAATAGAGACGGAAAGGGAAAGATTTTTGAGTGTCTTCACCGCTTGCTTTCCTTTGAAAAGGATTGAGATGGGATGGGAAATATTTTCTGCTGCCTTCGCCTCTACTAAAACTCAAGAACACTTCATATTTGTAGCCTACATTTTACACAAGCACATAAAAGGATCTGTAAAGGTTAATATTTGTTATGAACGACCATACCATAATAATTGTAAATATATTCAAGAACGAGAAGATAATTCATTGGCACTCATACCCTAAAAAATAATACATTTCAGTTTCTTTTCCTTTTCTTATTTTTCTTTATTTTCTCTTTCTTTCTTCTCCCAACGGACTCTGCTGAAGAAGCAATTGTGCAATTCATGGAAAGACACATTCAAATAGCAACTTGTGTCCAAGTGCAAAGTTAAATTTTTAGCCCCTTTAGCCAAATTCTGTGTTTTTTAACTTTCTAGTCAAATGTACTTTGTGTGTTGACTGAAAAGAAGACCCCCCCTCCAAACGCACACACATATATATCGTGTCCTACAAGGCTATAACCGAGCAGCAATTTTTTATTTGTTGGGGGCGCCATGGTGTATATTTAAAAAAAAAAAACAAATACACACACACACACACACATATTAGTAGTTTTAGTTTTTAATATTTTGTAAGTTTGAAAATTAATTTTGTAAAAAAACATCATAAGATAATATATAATGGATTAAGGTGCAAATTAGCCAGGAAAGTTCTTACTCAGCAGCACCACTAGATATCCGAAAGTTTTTTGAATGCAAATCTGTCCCGAAAGTCTAAGATCACAGCAATTTTGGCCCTTACTATTAACAATTAACACTGACAGTTAATATTTTTAATGGCAATGGCAAAAGGAAAAATCACAGAAAAAAAGAGACAGCTGAAATAGAAAAATTACAAATAGGGACTCATAACAACATTAGTATGGGTTTTGACAACAATTTTTGTGAACGGGTCACTGTGTGCAATGTTTTAATTTCCAGGGTTTTTTTTGTTGTTGTGATTTTCCCAGACCCAATTGCTATAATTTTAAACTTTTGGGGTAAATTTGGATTAAAAAAATGACTCACCTACTACGCCTAAGTGAAAACTTTCAAGATAAATTCGTACCTTAATCCATAAATTATTTATGTTATTAATCACTTAAAAAATTACAAAGCTTTTCAATTTAATAACCAAATACGAGTATGATTTTGTAGTTGGAGATAGCAGGAAGCTTTGAGTTTGGCTTCAAAACCGGTTGTGAATCCCACGTGGGAATAAGAATAGGTGAAAATGAGACTTGATGAACTTTCAGTACTACAATAAGAATAGGTGAAAATGAGACTTGATGAACTTTCAGTACTATTAGTTATATTTAAAGGCCATAAATTGTAGAAGTTTCAAACAAAGACAATGGTTCTTGGTAGAAATTAATTTCTTGTGTTGAAACAAAATGTCCACTTTGAATTCTTTTCAATACACATCTTGTTTTTCTTTTTCCCTCTCAGAATGGAACATGAAATATCTTTCCACTGAAAGTGAAAGAATTTCTTGTGGGCAAAAGTAAAAAGGGGAAAATAATTTATAGGCGCGTATAATTTTACCTAATTTTTAATTAGATTCATGTAGTTGTTTTCTGACCCCAAAAAAAAAAAAGATTCACATAGTTTTTTTCTTTTTTATCAACTCTTATAATTTCGGTCTTTAATTATGTCTCGGTAGTGTTTTTCGCTTTTAATAGGCATGTCATCGAAACTCAAGGAAACTTATAAAAAAAAAATACATGTTCCTGATTAAAAGACCTGATAAAAATTAAAAAAATTACAAACACCTAATTAAAATTAGGTAAAAATTATAAGGCCCTTCTAAAAAGAAAAAAAAAAGAAACCTAACTGAAAATGAGATGAAATCATAGGTAGGTGCAGATTAAATTTTTCCAAGTAAGAAAAAAAGAAAGTGAAAGGATGGATAATTGCGTACCCTGCCGGCTCAGAGACTTATTCACCAGATCCATGGAATGTTCCGTGGGTATGGCTTCGAAGATATTGGATTTAATCGCTTTTTTTCTTCCCTCCTTTTCTTTTCTGTAGAAGAAGAACAAGAATCCGTTAAAACTGGAGCAACTAGCATATGATCAATCCAAAAAAAAAAAAGTGTAGATGGAGCGGAAAGTTACTTGGGAATTGCTGGGTTGGCAAAAGAGAGACGATGAATCTAGTGTATGTTAAATATGTGAGAGAGAGAGAGAGAGAGAGAGAGAGATTTAAGAGGCTTTGGTTGCTTCTGATCTGCCGGAAAGAGTGAATGGAAAAAGACTGAGGTGAACGAAAAAAAGGGATGCAGAAGCAGAAGGCGATTGGGTATGTTTGGATTGGCGTTAGACAAAACTGACTTATAGTCTAACTGACTTTTGTAACTGAAGTTAGAGTAAAAGTCAGTTAGTGTAATATGATTTATGTTTGGATAGGTGCTTATAAAAAGTCAGTTGAAAAAGTTAAAAGTTGTTTGGATGATTAATAGAAAAGTTAGTTTAGTTGTAAATGACTGAAAAGGGTATGGAGTTTATTGAATAGTAATGTTTGAAATTTTATGTTTTTAATGTGATAATAGTTTAAAAAATACGTAAAATTATTATGATAAAATATAAATAGTTTATTTGTAAGATTACAAAATAAAAATATTTGTTACGGAGAAAAATTTGAAAACACATTGTAGATAATTAATTAAATATACATAATGGATAAACAAGAATATAAATTAAAATTTATTTGGTCTCTAAATTAAAGTAAATGAAATCACATAACTAATTAGATTGTAAGTTTTGCACAATTTTCCCATAAGTCAGTTAGAAAAGTTGATTCAGATTGCGTTGGATAAGTCAGTTAGAAAAGTTACTTTTTCTCATAAGTCAGTTAGAAAAGAAGTCCCATCCAAACAATCTTCTGAGCCACATTAAGCCACTAACCTCAGTTTCGCGCTTTCCCATGTGCTTATGGGAGGAAGAAACAAGGAAGCTACACTAAGATGAGTGCTTTGCAAAGTGGAGATAAGTTATTTAATTAAAAGTAACCTTTTTTTGTCACAAAAAAAGTAATTTTTTTAATTTTAATTTTAATCACTTTCATGCAATCTCCTTTCAAGTTTTGTCATTTTGCGTGACATTATTGACCTGATTCTATTTAAATCATTAAAAAAGATTAAACTAGAATAAAGTAAAAATTGTCCCTCCACTGAATTATATCAGGGATTAAACTATATAAGGCTCTTTACCTAAATAAACCATATGTAAAACCCAGGTAACTAATTTGCAAAGCACAAAAGAAAAATAGTTAAATTAATTTTATAATATATATATGTATATATATCATATAATATCATATTATAACGTACAAATCATATATGATGTACAGATGAGGCAGGGAAAAGAGAGAATAAAGACACGAGAGAGGGAGAGATAGAAAGAAACGAGGGTTGTATCAAAAAAGAACAGAGAGTAAGATGATAAGAAGAATAGTAAAGAAGATGTAAAATATATATATATATATAGTAAATATGACAGAAAAATCTTAACAAAAAATAAAATGAAGGAGGTTTTTTTCTTTGAAAAAAGAGGAAAATGATAATCTCAAAAGAGGGAGGAAGACCTTCGTTTTTTGGTCTTCAAGCTGAGAGGAAAAAACCAGGAAATGGAGGGAGAAGTTTCGGGCGACTGAACGCGGGAGTAAGGAATAGCCGACACGGAAGTTCAAAATTCCAATTCGAAAAGAAGGATGAATGAAAGCTGCCTTGTGCATTAAGGATAGCTGACAAAACGGGTCATGGGTGGCTGGTGGCTTTGCAGGTTCTCTTTCTCTTCGCTTTACAAAGCTTTATGAGCCATCATACAAATATTGAAATAGTATTTGTAATGCACTGCACATTTTGTCATGCGCCTGTCACCCGCCTGATATATGAAGGAAGACGAGGGGAGCAAAAACGTGCTGGTTTATTACAGTACACCATATATACGTATCTTATTTTTATTTTTTAATATAAGATATTTTAAATATTACTTATATTGAGTTATTTTTATATTGAAATGTGAATATTTTTGAAACTTCTATTTAAATCATATTTTATAAATCATGACCGGTTTAATCTCGAGTTGACCCCAACCTAATCCATTAGCTTTTAACTTACTACTTCAACTGATTTAATCACCGGTCTGATTTGTCAAACCTTAGTTATAAGATTTAATGAAGAAATTGATTAATTCATAGTCTTCAACTTAATATTTTTTTAATGAGCACAATAGTGTATTGAATGTCTGCATTGCACCACAAGGATAATAGCATAAAAGACGAGACAACCAAGGAGTACTACTTTATTAAAACAAATTATTAACGTACTATTTTAAAATATGTAAACTTCAGCTGGTAAAGTTCTGCTCTGTTAGATTTATTTTTTTTAAGAAAATTAATCAGACTTTAACATTGAAAACAAGGCACCCTATCTTGGAAACTCAAGCGTAGCCCTTATATTTTTACTTCCATTGTGGTCAAGCATTTCTTTCTCTCTTTGAACAACTCCAATCTTAAATATAAAATCTTTTTTATAATGTATAAAAAGGTCTTATATTTAGAACTAGAAGAGTATATATGTTTTTTATTTTATACGATTAAAGTAACTACATGAACATGTTAATATTATGTTTGAGAATTCATCCAAACATACTGAATAGCGCTGCCACTAAAATAACTTGTTGTTGACTTAAATCTGAGTTATTGAAGCCCTCAACCCTTTTTTTTCCCTTTTCTTTTTTGTTTAGTTTGTTTAAAAATTTTAAAAATATGGCTTAAGAGAGTTTTACCACACATGTACATATTCATGCCTGTATTCCCCAGTCAAGAGGCATGAACTTGGCACATCCGTTTATAATACGCTCTGGCCAGTTCCGTGGGGAATGGTGGAATTGATTTCAAGGCGATATGAAAGAATTAGATCATACACAGGACTAGATTCAGGGACACCAAATAGCTAAAAATATGGATTCTAATTCAATTTTTTATTTTTCTAGTTTCCACTCCCATGTACCAAACACAGCATTACTAATTCATCGATCAAGCTGCACAAACTTGATGTTTACTTTTCTATAAATATAATCTTTAGTCATTTAAATTTGTCTTTATTTAGGTTTTAATCCCTTAAGTTTTAAAGTATAGGTTTTGGCTTCTCAAATTTTTTTTCATTTAAAACATTAGTCCCTATATTTTAATAAAAATCTAAATTATTTTTTCCTTTTAGGGACAAAAAACTATAATTTGAAATTTGAAGGATCAAAATCAAAATAAGGGCAAATCAAAAATTATATCAACCCTTTCTTTAATTTATAACCTTTTTGGCAAAATCCTAAATTTATAACGGATTATAGAAGGGTTTGAAACTATGCTCCTAAAATATAAATGAGTTATAAGAAAATTTTGAAAAATTTCAGTAAACATATTTAAGCAAATTAACCTTTTGGATTAAAAATCTTTATTACTTTATTAGTGTGAACTGTATTTTAAAGCTATTTTTATCATTACGCGTCACTGATTCGCCACGCGTGTCCTTTCGTCCCAAAACGTCATTTCCCCTCGTCCTTCCATCGCCTCCTCTATTTCCTTCCTTCATTACCAGCGCACTTGTCTCCCTTTTCAACCTTGCAGGACTTCATTAAAAAGAAAAGGCTTTACTTTCCTGGTCCTATCGCTACTTTCTCTAAGCCTTCGTCATTTCAGACATTTCAGGAGAAAATTCTTAAGGGGTGAGATTTAGAAGCAGCCAAAAGCCTCTCATATCTCTTTCTTCTTCCTCCGATCACTCTGGTAAATAAGTTAACCTCTCATCCTTCCCAGCTCTCGATGTACAAAATAAATTAAAATCTTATAATTAAAACCAAAATAAAACTTAAACGAATTTTTATATTAAGATCTGAAGCTAGTATTTACTTTGTAGGCTAAAAGGCCACTAGCAAATATATGTCATGTCTATGCAATTTCCTTGAAACTCCATTTCTGACTTGCAGATCAAAATGATGTGTGAAATTTCTTTCCTCTTTCCGCGTCAATGCGCAAGTCCTTTTGCAGGGGACCATGACAAGAAAAATTAAGAGAGACATATTTTGGTGAACGTATTTAAATAAAAAGTATTGTGGTCTTTTTAAAAAGAAGAGGGGAACGTGATTTTTTTTTTTTTGGCCTGAGGTGGGAACTTGAGTGACTTGTCTACCTTAGAAAGTGAAAACTCGATTTTGTTGTTGGACATTGTGTGGATGTCGTTTTCAAATTTCCAAATGTTTTCAATTTTTTAACCTTCTGATCCTGTCCTCTTTTCCCTCCCTTAAGTTGATAGCATTACCTCTTTAATATAAATTAAAAAAAATTAAAAAAATTATTTTAAACATTTATATTTATTATTTTTTAAAATTATTTTATATTACTTATAAATTGATATATAATTTGACGCATATAAGTATTCTGAAAAAGTCATATAACATTTACTATAATTAAATAATTTAGTAATTTTTTTATTCTTTTCAAATTAAGCAATTAAATTTTATATTAACCATAGAAAGTAGTACTAAAATTTCTTTATCACCTGTCGCTTTACTTTCTTCTTTTCATTCTTTTCTTTTTGAATTTTTGTTTGCAGAATTGGAAGAGTAAATAGACAAAACATTTTTTACATATTCATCTATTAAATAATTATTTTTTAAAGAATTTTACTATCATTTTAGACAAACCCTTAAAAAAAACTCCAATACTTTTTATTTTAGACAAACCCTTAAAAGTGCAGTGCATTTTTGCCTTCATTATTATTCATGGCAATTTCACTATTAAATTGGTTTCCCCCAAATTCAAAGGCTATATTTTTTATATATATTAAAAGTTTAGGTGAATTAGATTCAAATAATTACTAAGACTCAGAGCATTTACATAAATACTTACAAATTGTTATTAACAAGTTTTTGACATTAATAGCGGATTTTTTTTACGCGTTAGAATAGCAGAATTTAAGCTTATGACTTTGTGAATTATGAATCAATTTCTTACCGATTGGACTAACCTTTATAATATATTCAGTGGATACTTTTAAGGTTTTTAGGTACCTTATATATATGTATACATATAAAAGAAGTAATAATATATTCCCTCCCCTCCTTTTTTTTCTTAATAGAAGTGGCTTGTTGCTATTTATTCACAAAAAAAATTATACCCTCTTTTTTAATTACACTCTCTCCTCATAAATAAAGTTATTTCTGAGAGAAAAAAGTTACAGATTTTATATATTTATTGTCTCTTATCAATTTTAATAAATTTTTTTATTAACATAATTCATATCTCTTAAATGTTTTCGTTAAATAATAACATATATTTTGAAGTTCACGATCTTGTAAGGGGAAATGCCAAAACTAAACCAACAGATATTGTTCTTAATTGAATTTTTTTTATTATAACCCCTAAGTAAAATGTCTTGGTTCAGGAGTATGTGGGGAAAAAAAAAGCAGAAGGAAGAAAAAAAGTACTATTTGACAAAACTACCTATCCCGAAAACACTGAAAAAAACAGTAAATAAAAAGCAAAAACAGGATCACTTATTACCAGAAATCAACGGAAAGTTTGAAGCCAGCAGGGAGGCAAGCCACCCCGGCGAAGTCAAACGTCGGAAACGAAACCATAACAATCCTCAGCGTACGAAAGCTCTGAGTCTCTCAATTTGTTTTCAACGATTGTTACGGTTTTGATCACACCGGAATATTATTAGAGTCTTTTTAAACCTAAAATGAAGTTAAATTAGAAAGCAAAAAGGCCGTAATAAAAAAATAAAAAATAATAACTCAGCGTATGAAAATGTACAACTCAATTAACCAGTGTTTAAGTAAGTTATAGGTGGGAATGCAAATTTTAATAACAAAGACCACCTATAAAAATTTACAAATAAAAAAAGTTACATATGAAAATTTACGACGAATAACAGAAAATTAACAACTCAACATATAAAAATTTATAACAAATAAAAATAGCAGCTCAACAAATGAAAATAAATAATAAAAATAATAACTCTACGTACAGAAATTTACAAATCAATTTACAAGTGCTAAGCTAAGTTAATGATTTGAAACTCAGAATGCTTTGAAACTTTCCAAGTCCATATTGTGGGACTTAACTGAAGTTTCCCCCTTTTTAGTGCTGGTAACATTGTCTCCTCTTACGTCCTTAACTATTTTCCTGTTCAAAAACAATTGATTTCAATACAACTAAAATGAACCCACGTATTCATGTCTTTAAGACTAAATTATACAAAATCTTTTTAAATTGAGTCAGGTGGTACATAATCTCTTTAATATTTTAAAGTTTAAATTTAACTCTTCTCAAATTTTGTTATGGATCCTTTACTATTAAGTTAACATTGACATATGCATCTTATAAAACATCCTATATAATTTAATAATTTTCTAAAACCCCCAAATTTAAAACTATTTTCATATAACTCCTTTAATATTTTAAAATTTAAATTTGATCTCCTAAAGTTCGAGGAGGGGGTTATGCAGCTGGCTTAAAATTTAGGGGCATCATCCTTTCACTTTGTTGAATTGTGCAAAATGAAAATTTTCTGCCAGTTATAATCATGAAGCAAATTGTGCCATCTAGTTCCTTTAAGTTCAGTTGTTTGTTTAAATGTTCACAAGTATTATATGGACATGGTTGAATGTTCCGTTGTGATCTGAATTTTCATCTCTGTTCTCTAACAGCTTGATTGTAGGCAGGTAGAACTCACAACTTCATATTATTTCTGATCTTTAACATAAAAGTTAGTTAACCAATTTGAGTAGATTAAGAAAATTAGTTAAGTTAGTTATTTGTAATAAATAGGTATTGTCTTTCCTAAAATATCCTTGTTAATTAAGCGTATTGACTAGAATTATCATTATTACAAGGATCACCTCAAAGAATAGATAAATATAAAAAATAAAGTGAATTTTTTTAAATAAAAGAATAAAGTGGATTAAAATCTTATATTTAATATCAAAATAAAAATCAAACGAATTCTTATATTAAAAAATGAAGGTAGTATTCACTGTGTAGGCTAAAAGGCCACTAGCAAATATAGGTCATGTCTATGCAATTTCCTTGAAACTCCGTTTCTGACTTAGAGACCAAAATGATGTGCGAAATTTCTTCCATCTTTTCGCGTCAATGCGCAAGTCATTTTGGAGGGGACAATGACAAGAAAAATTAAAAGAGACATATTTTGGTGAAAAAGACCCATTACACATTTATCTCTCTTATTAGTGGATCATGAGATGGCTATGATAGTTCATTTTTGGCCACTTGCTTTTGAACCTTGAATCCTGCCTAGGCACTTGACTTCAGCGAGGCTCGTTGCAATAATTCTTCCCTTCAATTCCATAAAAGCACTTACTCATTATCATAGCGTCATAGTGCCTATTTGAGATCATGATAGAAATTCCCTATAAGCATGTTTTACATAAACTGAGATAAAACTTCTCTCACATACTTGTCTCGTATTCTATAAATCACTATTGAAAAGCTACTTATAAGCTGCTTATAAACTGTTCCAAACGAGCCAATAATGTAGTCAAGTCAATAAGGGGAGGTGAGGCCGCGAGGGGTTAATTTCAGTGAGCTGCATTTCTGAACTTCAGAAACATTTTTAAAAAAAGATAAGACTTTTTTTGTCAATTTTTATTGAAATTATACTTTTTATTTGGCAAAAAAATCTCATAGTTTAATGGCATGGATACTTTCATGTAAGTGGGAAGCTGCAGAGTCAATCTTATTTATAATTTCATGGATACAATTGTTTGACGATTTACTTTTAGTTAAGTGTTTTTAAAAACAAAAAATAGAAATTTATTTTTTAAAAAAGTAAAAAATCGAAACAATTGATTTTGAGTTTCTTGCGTATTAGACCACGGGGAATTGCTGCCATGTCATTCATCATATTTTTCTCATTTTTTGTCCTATCATGCAAAAGAGAGCCGAGCCAATGGCAGTCCTTCACCGTATTTGATGACTCGCTCTGAAAAATCCCAAGACTCATTTATTGGAGTAGATTTCTTAAATGCGTGCAAGGCAAAATACTTAAGAGACTCCTCATTATTTAACCTTTTCATTTCATATGTTATTATGTCAACAGAAAAATTGAAGATAATGCCACTGACATACTTTGCCCCTCTTGTAACGGATATCAAGCTCCTTTTACCACACCATTTCACATGTCCCAACAATTTCTCAAGTTTACGCCCATTATATGCATCATCAAGTGCTACTAAGACTTTTCTTCCGCGAAGTACTTCAAAAATTTGTTCATCTTTTAAAGCACAATTTTATTATAAATAGCTTTGGCAATCGTAGTTTTACCAATACCTTCATCTCCCCACATTTCGAATATGATCCTATCATCCCACCAAATGTATCTCCACTTCACAATTTCAAGTATTCACTCACAGGACGTGATAACCCTACTAGATGATGGCATGGTAGATCATGAAACGACTTATTATGCAACATGGAAAGATCCATGTTTGCCAGGCGGCTACTGATTTTGCTCCTGTCAGTTTGCGATGTAATGTTAGATTAAAACGACGAAGAGTTGTTCAGTCCCAAAAAACAAAAAAACACGAAAAGGTATAACGTGTGTAAAAGAAATATTGGCCCTACATACACATTTAAGTTCTTTTTTTTTTTTTGGGAAAAGTTTATCTTCTTGCTACTTACATGATTGAATATTTTTTATATTTATTAATTTTCTTCCCAAACTGCTCTTATCCATACTTCCTCAACAATAATTAAAGGCAACAATACTTCAAATGCACTCATATATTTTATAAAGTAACCAATGCTTCGTATTGCAGAGAAATTCATTATTAATAGTACGCAAGGGGAAATTCTACTGTTGTTTATTTTCAAAATAAAAAATAAAATAAAATGTTTTCACGTTTGTACCATTCAAAGTGATAAGAACTTTTCCACAGAAAAAAAGCCCACTGGCTAGTGTATCTTAGGAGTGTTGTTTGTTTTTGTTCTTTGTTTTCTTATTTTCAAAATAATTTTATAAAATTGTTTTTAAGAACAAATTTTGAAAACAAAAAAAAAATTTGTTCGGAAAATAATTTTTAAAAAATCACGTTTGAAAAAAAAATAAAAAATTACACTTTGACAAGTGATAGTTATCACCAGTAGTGATAAGTAGTAGGTAGTAAAGAAGGAGAGAAGAAGATTTATCCAATTTTTCAAAACAAAAAAAATAAAAAACAGAAAAAAGAAAAACAAGAAAACATATAAAAGTTATTTTGGTTTTCAGTTTTTAAAACATATTATTGTTTTTTTTAAAACAATCAACTAAAAACAAATTGTGAAACAAGTTTTTTTGTTTTTTTTTAAAACAAAAAATTGTTTTCAAAACAAGAAACCAAACAAGTCTTTAATCTCACTGTTTTTTCATACTAGGAAAACATAAGTTTCTTTTTGCATTTTATCCAATCAAATGAGTTCACTTAATAAAAAAACTAAGCTATACTTTTAGTACTTTATCTTTACACAAAGTTTTATTTTATTCTCTTAATTTTAAAAAATAAATTTTTAGTTTTTTAATCCTACAATCATTAACAAAAAATGATGATATTGAGTTTTTTAATGCTGATAAAATATTATCAAATACTAACATATTAAGTTTAATTTTCAAAGTAATCATGGTTGTCATAAAATATTATCATTTAAGGCTAACAATTTTAAGGTTAAAAGACTAAAAGTATACTTTTTAAAGTTAAGGGATTAAACTGAAACCTTACATAAAGTTAAAAAAATCAAATATATACTTTAGTCATAAAAAATAAATTCTCATATGAAAAAACTAAGAAAGAAAACAATAAAAAACTTCAAATAACATTTCTAGAGAGAGCAATTAGCGTCTTAGCGAAGAAACAAGCTAGTGAAGATCCGCTTTTTGAGCAAAAACTTGTAAACAGTAAAAAAAAAAACCAAAATATTATACCATGAAAATTTTTATCAGGATAGTGATAATAACTATAAGATACTAGTCTAATTTGTCTATCAAATTTGTAATTTATTATCTATAATATTCGTATTAATAACATATATCAAGAGAATTTTCATTCAATGATAGTCATAATTAAAAAAATATTTTATAAAAATTAACTAATTTTTATTATAAATAATTAATTTAACTAATTTTTTTAATTTATTGAAAGTTAACTGAAGATATTTTTTTAACTTTGTTCCCCTCCTCACCCTACCCCCTCCACTCTAGTCAACTTCACGCAGGCCCCTTGCCTTCTCTCTTTGGCTTTTCCACTTATGTATGCGTTGTTGATTTTATATATATATATATATATATATATATTCAATCTAAAAACTGTTACCTTATATATTTATAGAGTTAGATCAAAATAATTATTTTCTAAATAATTAATTATAATCATACATTATTTTTTAATAAAAATTTAATGTGGTAGTTAATTAAATAAATATTATATATATTAATTTATTTATAATAATAATCGTCAGTATGTATTTGTGTATTTAAATAAGAATAAGCAGAATACCTTATTAATATCAATATCCAGTTTAAATAAAGATGAAGAAAAATAAAACCTTATCATCATATATTTTGTTTTATAATTAGTTATTTATGTGAACATGTTATGGATTTGAAGGTGGGATAATTTATACTCATCCGGTCCTAAATATAAGACCTATTTTATAGTGTAAATTACACTACAAAATGGGTTTTATATTTAGAACCGGATAGAGTGTTCTAAAATGACATATCTTCTCTATTCCATGGAGCTACGTAAAAATGCCAACAGATCTTTTTGAAGGTTTTCTCACAGTCTTTGGGATTGCTGCTAGGTAAGAAGACATGGTAATACTCAGAATTATTGAATTCCAAATCAGAGAATGAAGAAGTAGAAGACGACATTGTGGTCGATTGGAGCCAAGAGAAACATTTATTATATGTGCACTGATGGATAGCATAAAAGCGGAATAGACGGCGTACCGTTTCGGCTATCTGGGCAATTTCCTTGAAATTTCAACTAAAGACTTGAGAGGCCAAAATGATGCGTCAAATTTCTTTCCTCTTTCCGCGTGAATGAGAAGAAAAAGAGGCACATATTTTGGTATGCCCTACTTGATAAGAGATGGGGCCCACTTTATAAGAACCTGTCAGGTCGTAGCTGGCTACAACCATCTCATCTTCAATTCCATTAAAGCATGTACCCCCCTTCACAGATAAGAAGCAGACCTTGCTCTTTTCAATAAATGTATGGTAATTTCAATACATTCTTTATTATTTCCCTCATCTAATATTTTTGTTAAAATTATTCTTCTTAATTTCATAATGTTTTCTGCTTTATCTCCCACGTTTGATACCTTCATTAAAATAAAAAACACCTCCAATCTTTAATATAAAAACTAGTTTGATATTTAATTTTATTTTAAATATAAGATCCCAATCTATTTTATCTCTTATATTTATTTATTTATTTAAGATAGTCTTTGTATCAGTTGTAAATATTAAAGGTTTCATCAAATTTTAGTTCTAGCTAATACACAAAAGTAATAAATTATAAATAACTAATTTAACTAATTGTGTTAATATTTTTAAATTAATGAACTAGTTCAAATATTAGAGAAAGCAAGGCACATAACATTTTCATAATAATGACAAATAAGTAATGTCCTTTGCTATCTTGTGTGTCGTGTAAAAGGGTTCACTCATTTGAAGCCTTCATCTAAATCATTTTTTCCTTTAGGGACCAAAAACTAAAATTTAAAATTTAAAGGATCAAAATCAAAATGAAGACAAATCAAAGATTATATTAATTTTTTCCTCAATTTATAACCTTTTTGGCAAAATCCTAAATTTATAATGGATTATAGAAGGGTTTGAAACCATGCTCCTAAAATATAAATGAGTTATAAGAAAAATTTGAAAAATTTCAGTAAACATATTTAAGCAAATTAACCTTTTGGATTAAAAATCTTTATTACTTTATTAGTGTGAACTGTATTTTACAGGGAAAATAACAAATAAAGACCCTTGAATTATTAAAATTACAAGGAGGTCACCTGAATAAGTTAAATTACGAAGAAAGACCCGGTCTCAAATTGTAATTATGAAATCAGGTTAAAAAGACAAAAATGCCCTTCTTCTCTTTCTTCCATCACCCCATCTCTTTCTCTTTCCCTCTTCTCTTTCTCTTCGTCTCCGTCCTTCTCTCTCTCTTCATCTCCTTCTCTCTTCTCCCTTCTATTCCTCTCCCTCTCAAAAATATTCATCTCCCACCTATGCATTTATTGATATGGTTAAAGTTGTGGCCATTCCCATCAATCTCTATTACAAAAAAGATGGTGACCCATCGTTAATGCTAGTTGGCAGAGGTAATCAGATTCAAGTTGATAGCAATAGTGTTCTGGAGATGGTATACAAGATCAATGTTAGAGAGGATGAGATTCAAGCTATCCAAGACACTACATGTATATATACTTCATGATTGGCATGGCATCATCTTGGTGGGTTGCAATGTGGTCATTAGGTTATACTGTGGAAGAGAATGAAACGTGAAGTTAATGATAAAAAATGTTAGTTGGAGGATGTTATAGCTAGTTTGAGATACACTTGCCACTGAATCTTGCAGAAACTGGTTGCTGTCAAAACACCTCTGATTTTTTGTTATTTGACTTACTATTGTTGTAATTTTACTTAGTAGTGTTGTAACTACAGATTGGTTAGTTTGATCACAGCAACATGACATGACAATCTGAAAATGTTAGTATTTTTTTATGGGCAGAGCAATGTTAATATTTAGTATTATAGTTGTCAATGGTATCAATGTAGATCCATTTAATATTCTGAATTCATGACAAACCCCCTCATAGACTTATAATTTCACTTATCATAGCTGTTATTTGGCTTTTCACTCTTGTCAATTGATTTTCATAACTTGTCATTCGCCTTACTCAACTTGTCATAAATTACTTATCAGAATTGTTATATGCTAAAGAAATCTGAAAATTCTGTCATTTAAAAAGAGAAAATTAAATTTTTATGAATTGCTTATCAGAAGTTTTCATTTACCTTACTAAACTTGTCATTCGCCAAAAAAATCTGGAAATAAAAGAAGTTATAATTTGATATACTTAACTTGTCATATATTATACTTAAGTTGTGATTTTCTAAAGTGAAAAACAATCATCTTGTGATGATAGAAATGCAGTGATACAAACACAGAATTTGTTACGTTACGTCCACGTTGGTGGACATTTTGAAAGCAAGTGATGAAGGGGGAGTTAAATATATTGAAGGGAGTGTAATGATCACTAGTGTTGTAATTTCACTTGCTAGTGTTGTTAATGCAGACTTTTAACTATTATGACAACAATGCAGTGATAGAAACACATGACAATATGATAATGATGGTCTTTTTATATTGTGCAGAGGAATGTTAACATTTTTTGTTAATCAGTTTTATATTGTAATGATGTAGAGCTATTTAATGTTGTCCACTTAATTAGAAATGTGGAGACAGAAATGCAACGACAGAGACACAAAAATTCTATCATTTACCTTACTGAACTTGTCATCTACTAAAGAAATTTGAAAATTCTGTCATTTGAACAAAGAAAATTAAATTTGTAAGAAATGCTTGTCAGAAGTTGTCATTTGCTTTACTAAAATTGTTATTTGCCTAACTAAACTTGTCACAAATTGTTTATCAGAACTTGTTATCTGCTAAATAAAACTAAAATTGTCATTCGCCAAGAAATTGTACAAATTGTCATTTTAACGCAGAATTTTAAATTCCTATAAGTTGCTTATCAAGTTATCATACACGTTGCTAAACATTATTGGCGAATGACAAGTTCAATAAGACGAATGACAACTTTAGTAAAGCGAATAATAACTTCTCATAAGCAATTCATAAAAATTTAATTTTCTCTTTTCAAATGACAGAATTTTCAGATTTTTTTAGCAGATGACCATTTCTGATAAGTAATTTATGACAAGTTGATTAAGGCGAATGACAAGTTATGAAAATACATTGACAAGAGTGGAAAGCCAAATAACAACTATGGTAAGTAAAATTATAAGTTTGTCAGGAGATTTGTCATGAATTCAGAATATTAAATGGATCTATATTGATACCATTGACAACTATAAATACTAAATGTGAACATAGCTCTGCCCATAAACAAAATACTAACATTTTCAGATTGTCATGTCATGTTGCTGTGATCAAACTAACCAATCTGTAATTACAATACTACTAAGTAAAATTACAACAATAGTAAGTCAAATAACAAAATACCAGAGGTGTTTTGACAGCAATGAGTTTCTGCAAGATTCAGTGACAAGTGTATCTCAAACTAACTGCAACATCCTCCAACTAACATTTTCTATCATTAACTTCACGTTTCATTCTCTTTCACATTATAACCTAATGACCACATTGCAACCCCC
>NW_021632885.1:0-97461 GCF_004799145.2 Neltuma alba
TTGTTAATAGATGTCTAAGACTTTTTCCCCCTTTTCTCTGCACTTTTGGGCCATATGACCTAAGAGAAACGTTATTATAGGCGTGTTTAGAATAGTTTATAAATAATTTATTAATAATTTTTTAATAATATTTACAGAATACAGAACAAGTATATAAAAAAGTTTGTTTTGATTTACATAAAATGTGTTTTAAAAGAATTTTTTAACCCTCCTAAACAGACCCTATATTAGAAGACAGGTTATTATGACATACTACCTCCGTCATATAATATAAAACCTAATCTCTAGTATGAAAAGTTTGCAGCATAATTTACATTATGAACTAGTTCTTATATTTAGTAGTGAATGTCGTATTTGATAAAGATTCAATTTATAACCTGTAAAGCCGTGATTTAGCTAAAAAAATCTGGATTCAAACCTTATTACCCTCATGAGAATTTTATCACCGAGTTATTTTCATGTGCATTGTATAAAAGATCTCTTCTTTGTTGGTGCGCTTCTCATTTTTTTTCCCTTGTATAGATATACATAAATCCAACTAAAAAGCATGTATATTTTTAGTCTTGCTTGTGTCTTGGGGCAATAAAATCAAGACTGTATAAGCAGCCTTGTCTCACAAGGAAAAACTTGAAAATGGTTTCTTCAAGACTTCAGCAATCTGGGAACATGACATCATCAATTCATCAGTTTTGCCATCTGACCATGACATGACACTTCCCATATATGATTTTTTTTTCTTGGTGAGATATATGAGGTTAGTTTTGACCCGTTAAAACTTATTTGCTCTCCTTGCTTTTCTGGTTACAAAATTCAATTAAAAAAGAGCTTGATGTACCTGAAAGGCGTTATTCTGAATGCTACACTCTAATCGCCAAGAAATATAAACAAAAATTATATTTACTCATTTAAGTATCACAGATAGAAAAAGCCATATTAAAAACTACTACCTTCTGTCCTTAAATAAGATCCTATTTGACTTTTATTTTGGTTCTAAATATAAGATCCCAATTCACTTTGTCTCTCATATTTATATATTTTTTTCAAAGCAGCCCTTCAAATAATAATAGTTATAGTCAATACACTTGATTAGTAAGGAAATTTTAAGAAAGACAACACCTAATTACAACAAGTAACTAACTCAACTTACTTTCTTAATCTTCTCAAATTAGTCAACTAGCTCTTATAATTAGGATCAGAGAAAGTATCACTTACGCCCAACCCATCTAAAATATTTTTATAAATTTAAAAGCAGTATGACTTATTATGAATTTTATATTTTATACTGATGAGTTACATGTTTATTATTTTCTATGAAAGTAATTTATATATGAATGTTTAAATATACGGCAAAATCATTTCAAGTTATACGCATAAGTCTACGAGTAAGCTAGTATCCGTGTTATTTACATTCAACACCTGATGTTATTTTATTTGTGTATCCAATACTCTTGATGTTATCTTCTAGTTATATCTAGTATCTTTAATCATATTTATGGTTTACGATGCTGAATCCCAGATGGATTATAAATAATATTTCCTTCAGTTCAAAATATAACATGAACTTTGTGAGAAAGATTTAGTTTTTTTTTTTATAAGATAACATTCATTTTTACGTAAGCATTCTCATTTTACCTTAACACATATTTCATTTTTTTATTCATTTATTATATCTTTTACTTATTTCTTCATTAATAAGGGCATATTTAGAGAAAAATACATGTCTTGTATATTTACGGTTTTAAATTGAATTTAACTAATTTCCTGATAAACGTAAATAGATAAAGTTTATTTTATATTTTAAACTGAAACGAGTACTATGACATTGAAATACTAATAAAAAATATTACCTCCGGTCCTTAATACAAGACCCTATTTGACTTTTATTTTGGTCTCAAATATAAGACTCCAATCTACTTTATCTCTCATATTTATACTTTTTTTTCCAAAATAGCCCTTCTAACAATGATAGTTCTAGTCAATACACTTGATTAGCAGGGATATTTTAGGAAAGACAACACCTATTTAAGACAAATAACTAACTCAACTTACTTATTTAATCTCCTCAGATTAGTCAACTGGCTCTTATAATTAGGACCGGAGGTAGTATAACATTAGGATAATGAATAGGCTATAAATAAAACTCGGATATTGGATGTAACTAAAAAAAAATATTAGGTGCTCCATATTACTTTGCCCTAAATTTAAAGGGGCGGGTTTTTTATTCAAGAAAAATAAACGCCGAGGGCGAGCCCGTATTGTTGAGAGGGTCATAGAGACTACCCGGATATTATAAGCAATGTAAACGGGACTTGGTCTTTGGGCATAACTTTGGGCCACAAAGGGCAATGTCAAAACATGTGCTTGGTCCCACCCACGTACAAGAACACGATCCTTTTATGGAAAGATCCATCTGACATTTGACATCTATGTATTTTATGGGACCTTGATTTTTTGGCTTCCCTTCTAAAATAATAATTCAAATAATTCTCAGATAATCCAGATACATTTTGTAAATCTTATATTAATTCGCCAAAAAGTCCAACAAAAGTCTCCTGCGTATGCTTTGCGTACTGAAGACTTCTGTACGCTACGTCATCCATTTTTGTCTCTACTTTAAGGACCGAATCAACTTGTTACACATGTAGTAAACGTAGTTTTTTATACAGACTGAGACCCTTTTTTTTTTTTAAAGTTTTGTATGCCGAAAATACAGACGGAGCCTATAATTCTATAATTACCCAAATTATAATGGCAAATGACACAATAATTAATGCTGTTAAAGATCAGCTAACATGATGTTTTTTTTTTAAAAAAAAATCTATAATCCGGTTGCCAAATGCATAAGTCTCTATCAAATCAGGGTTAACTCAGCGCATTGAAATCCATTTAATTTTTCCAAGTATCTTTAAATTAAAAGTGATCGTCTCGTATCAAATCAATTCCACGTAATTTTAATTAATTATCAATAGCAAATAGATAAACGAATACGGCGGTGGTGGAGATGCCAGTTAAGGAAGTGATGAGTAATGTAATGAATCAGCGAAAAAATATATATGGAGGGGTGAAATGAATTGAGGAATGAGGGAAGGATTAAGATTACTATATTGGAGATGGGAGCAGGGGTAAATATTAGAGAAAATCACTGCATAATCAATGAATGATAAGTTTTACTGCCCCCAATTCTTATTTATAGTATATAAATAAGATATTATAAATAGAATTATATAAAAAATAATAACAAATTGGGTGACGGTGCATTATTTTAAAAAAAAAAATCTGACAGTAATTTCACGTATTCTGGGGGAAGGAAAGGTTCAATGCGGGAGAAAAGGACAACAGCGAAACGTGTGGCCATTATTCGCTGCCTTTCTCTGCTCACCAAACCAAACTACGCTATCGCTTTCCTTCGTCTTTCCGCGTACATCTTGCCATTCGGGCTTATCTGAGGGGCCCACCTCGGTCCCACCACTTTTTCTTTTGGATTTTAACGGAATATTCTTCCTTATCAGCTACGAGTGGGCCTATGACCCGGTAAATTCTCTACGTGGTCATCTGTTCCACTTATTTAAATACTCTTCTAATTTTATTTATATCCTATTTATAAGGTATTTAAAGAATTTTTTATATAAATATATAATTTTATATTTTATTTATTATTATATCGGCTTTGTTTATATAAAATATAATATGTATTAAATAGGAAAAAGTTGAAAAACTGTTAAATTTTAAATAAAAACTAATGAAATTTAAGATTTTTCGCGATTTGTATGAAACATCAAACATGTTAAAAATGATTTATAAATAGGACAAAATGAGTAATAATTAATTTTATTCATTTAAAACTCAAAAAGGCACAATATTTCAATGATAAATCTTACTATTTAAATATATACATTCAGACCCTAAAACAGGTCATGTCGTATGTAATTAATTCTATCAAGTCCACTTACCTATTTTGTATTTATATATTTTAAAAATCTTCACATTATTCATTTTTTACAAAAACCTAAAGTATACATTTGATCTTTTAACTTCTTATAAGGTTTTAATTTAGTCTCTTAACTTTAAAAATCATAGAATTGATCCTTTAGTCCTAAAATCATTAGATTTGAGTGATGATTTTTTGTAACAATTATATATGTTTTGAAAATTAAACTTAATATGTTAGCATTTGAGAATATTTTATCAACATTTAAGATCTTAAGGTCATCATTTTCTAAAAAAAAATTAGGATTAAAGGATTAAAAATATACTTTTTAAAATTAAGGAACCAAATTAAAACTTTGTACAATGTTAAAAGACCAAATATATACTTTAGCCTTTAAAAAAAACAATTAATAAAGAAGATGAACGAGGATCATAGTTTTGAGTTTATTTTATCGACTCTCACTCCATTGCATAAACGCTTTATTTTATCATGTCCCGCACAAAATTTCTTGAAATTGAAATGTGGTCAAGATATTCTTAAGGACAATATTGATTTATGAGTTATGTATTTGTCAGGTCTGTATTTCACATTTGTGATTCATAGGCAGGCATATCTACATGTAGATACACAAACCCCGGGCGCCTTCTTTGATTTAAATGAATGTCTTAGTTCAGACTTTCAGACCAGGCAAAGGGGTGGGAAAAAGGCACTTCGATTGCGACTTTATCTTCTGGGTAAAATTTGGACTGTGAGGTTTAAGAGGCCTTTAGCTTGGTTTGGGGGAGGACTATTACAGTCGACACTTCCGGTCAAGTTGGTTCCTTATTTCTATGAGCAACCCTCCAACCTTAGTTTCACTGATCGGTTCTTTTTGCATACCTGTGTCCTTACAACTTCAACGAGTTTTGCCTTTGTATATTTAATTAGGTCACTTTCAATTTGTTTTAAAAAAACATTAAATCTGGTTAACTCTGTTTAAAAATTTAACAAACTTTAAACTTTGCTCTTATTATTAAATATACATATTTTTAAAATTAAATTATACATAAACATTTAATGACAGGTAAAGTAACAAGTTATAAAAAAATTAATGACATGTCTTATAATCAGAATAAAAAATTCCGTCCCCCCCTGTAAATAGGATAAAAGTGGTATGTGTAGCTGAGTAAACACCTACTTACATAGATATGAACAATTTAATATGTCTGGATAATTTTGTTTTATTAATTTTGCACAATCATGCATCTTAAATAATCAATCATTTTAATAATGTGTTATGAGGTGTCTAAAATCTTCCCAACCGCACAACTGACTCCCAAATCCAAGGACTCCATGTTTTTATTAATCCAGTTTTCCTTTGAAAAATCAAATTTAGGGCCCGACACGTACGTACACACACACACACATATATATGAGCTACATATACATTATATGTTCACATTTAACTAATTACCACCAAACTAAACCTACACATCATGTTATATTATTCCAAGGAACGTGAATCACACAAATATAAGTAACATGAGATGCGGGTCACATTATATTATTCCAAGGCACGCGACTAGTTAATTAAGCAGTGAAATTCTACTTTGGCGAGCTCCATGATGATGAAGATCAGCACAGCCATGAACATAGCCGACAACTTTGACTGAGTCAGACTATAAACACACACACACACGCACAATCAAGATTAAAACAAAAAAGGTACTCAATAATATTAAGAGATTGAGTAATATTTTAAGAAATTTTACGAGATTGCTAGTTCCAGCTTTGCGGCCGGTATTGGCCAACATGTTTCTATAGACAACACGTCTTGTTTATAATTAATGTTACTGTCCTTTCTGTTTTCCCCCATATTGTTCGATGAGTGGTAATTTCCATCATCAATGCCGGCCAGGTCCTAGGACCCATCGTTGTACTTCTCTAATCTCTTTGCCGGAGGTTAAGATCGACCTGCATGCCTGACGCAGTGAAACCATTAACATATATATAGTAGTTCTGGTTCTTAATATAAGAGTTTGTTTGATTTTTATTTTAGTCTTAAATATATAACCTCAATCTATTTTATTTCTCATATTTATCGATTTTGTTTCAAAATAGTCATTGTAGTAATGGTTTTTAATCAATATGTTTGGTTAGTAAATATATCTTAGGAAAGATAACACATTTTTATTACAAATAACTAACTTAACTAATTTTTTAATCCACTTAAATTACTTAACTAGCTTTTGTATTAAAGACATAAGGCTATATAATCTTTTTAATTTGAACTAGAAGTATTGGAGAAGATAAAGCGCACAAGAGAGTATTAAATAACGAAGCCGACAGCTTCATCATATAGAACAATACAACGTATAAAATCGCACGTTCTGTAGTGCGAGTACATAACCATAAACACATATATAATAACCACACATTTGTTATAATATAATGATGAGACAATGACTAAGGGATTCCAATGATGGGGAAGAAAGGGACGTAGTAGCTAGAAGGTGCGAAGCCCCACTCCGGAGGAAGAGGAAGATCGAAGGTTTCTGACGCACCAAACTGCTTCGCGGCCTCACAGAGTGAGTTCTTAGGGCAAGATGTAAGGAAGCCAAGGGGCGTGGAAATGGTATAGGTGTTGGGCTCTGTGCCCTTCACGACTGGGGACACTTTGTCTTTCTCTGAAGCATAGAGCTGACTGGGTCCTCCAAGCAGTTCTGCTACGCAGTTTTTGGGGTCTCTTGGAAGGTCCGCTTTGAAGGAGCCATCGTCTTTTGTGGTTGCCACTGCCACTTTTCTCACATTCTCGCACTTCACTGAGACCTTGATCTCTGTCACCATTGTATTATTCAACCAAGAAACATAACTCATCATTGTTTTCAATTCAGAAGCTTGAAGCTTCTCTGCGCAAGTTGGGTTGAATTTTTTTAATACAGAAAAAGATCGTGCTATGGGCAGATCGTATTATATATTCCGATACTACTTCGGTCCTTAATAGAAGACTTAATTAACTAATTTGAGTAGATTCAAAATTTTAATTAAATAAGTTAATATGATAAGTTTTTTTCTAAAATACCTTAAGTATCTTTCTTAATTCCTTCTAGCTCTCTCCTACTTGATTATTTTTTATGGAATATCAATGGGGTTATTTTTGGAAAAAAATTGATAAACATGTAAAATAGGTCTTATATATAAAATCAACATCAACTCCAAAATTAACTTCTATATTAAGGATCTGATAAGTGAAATCTCTACAAAAAAAAAAAAGTGAAATTGTGTTTGTTATAATAATATTATGGTCCCTAGCATTACGGAGGTTTTCCAGTAAAAGCCAGAAATAATACTTATTCTAATTAACTAATTAAGAATCTTTTTTATGACATTATAATACTTAACATACCTTCACACGTGAAAGTCTTGTGTGAAATATAGACGAAGTAACTGATTTTTATTTTACATGGGTTAAACTCGCGAAGATTATAAGAAATTCTACTTCTACGTATACCAATATTGAAAAAAAAATGTGTTAATCAAACTAAAATAAGTGAATAAGATAATTTATTGATTTCAATAATACCATGCATATTGAACGAGTACGTTAACCAGCTCATTCCGTTTTTAGCATAGAAATTTAAATCTCACCTAATGTTACAGAGGATATATATGCAGAGACACGCATGCAACAATATATATGAACGAATAATGAAGGTTGAGGGTTAGATTAAGGGGAAGAAATTACGAGAGAGATATTGGCTGGGAATGGTACAATCAAAGCAAGAGACTTTGGCGCTGAGCAGTTGGGATGCAGAAGCTTCAGCAAATGCAAAGAGAAGAAGCGTGATGATGAGACGAGACCGATGAAACGCCATGGATGAACAGAGAGAGTACTGTGTAGCACGTAATAAAAAGTGATTTGATAGAGAAGACAAGAAGGGGAGGTTATAAATAGATATATGTGAGGGCATATGCATTAAATGGAACAGTCCTTGAGCCCACATTAGTGGTTGCTAACTTGCTATCTATACTTATTGCGCTCACACACACACACACACACTCACTTCATTTCACTTCCCTTATCGTCTGGTAATTCATCCATTTTTTCTTTTCATATCAATTCATCATTAAATAACATTATTCACTCACTCTTAGGTTCCCCCTTCTGTGCATATATATTCTTCAACTTTTATCCATGTTAGGCGCTCCAAAAGCTGGATCGACCGCCATAAATCGACACACTCACATGTTTACTTATAAATCTTTTCTATTTATAATATAATCCGCACTAAGTTTAGTTTATTTTTTCACTAACTTCTTAATTTTAATCAATATCTAAGAATTGCTAATTACTGTCTCATTACTTTATTGCATGGGTATGCAATGATAACTTTTTTCTTTTTTCTTTGATTATACAAGATAATATCCATGCAGTTACATGAATGGAGAATAAATTAGTTAAAAACTGAAAATAAAAAATATGGTGTGTACTATATTTTAAGTTTTTTTTTTCGGTTTCGAATTCTATAAGGGGGCTGACCAGCATATAGAAACTTTGCATCATGATCATGCATATGGTCAAAACTAAAACTTTTCACTGTGAATGAATGAAATGACTATGCAAAACTTGTTGGCTTTTAGCCTAAATTTACCCGTCCCATGAGCCTTCGAACCATTCCCTCTTCACTTCCAACCTCTCTTCAACTCCAATTACTTTTTTCTTTTACGTTTTGAGAGAATTACAATGAGATTTAAAAAAAAAAAACAGTTACAAAATACGTCCTGCAAATTGTTATTTTTTACTTTAAAACTTGTATTGTTCAGATTGTTATTAAGATTTTTTAGTAATTATTTTTTTTCTCGAAACATCATTATAATTCTCCCTTCTGTTTTTATTGGGCATTAGTTATATTCAATCCTAATCATACCTCAATTCAAATTCATTATCCCTTGTTTGGTTGAAATATATGATGGAAGTAATCTGTGTTAGAAAATTAACCATTAATTAATCCTACGAAAAAGGCAGTATACATATGCAAATTAAAGAAGGTATAATGCACCGACTTACTTTTTTTCCCCCCCAAATAATCGAGTAGGAGAAATATTATTGTCCACATAAAATTACGTATGGTAGAAGGAGAAATTGAACATCAGAAAATAGAGTTAAAAAGTCAAATTTGGCCATTAACTCAGAGCATTGAAGAACCGTAAGATGTTGTTGATATTCATGATGATGAGGGCCGTCTGCTTGAACAGGAAGGAAACACCACATACAAATAAAGATGATTCAATTTATGAATGTCATGTGTATTCACGTTAATTATATTAATTTCTACACAAAATTCCAAAAGTCTGGCCCTTGTATATATATATTCACATAAAAAGAAACTCGTTTCATATTTCTTACTCACTAATTCAAATCGAGTGTTACATGGAATATGAAAATGAGTCGAAGAGTGGTTTTTGTTAAAGATTTTATAAATACTATGCTTAGGTTATTTCCCCGAACAAAACTATGTGAGGAAGAAATCTTATTAATGGCGGAAAATAATAATAAAGGCGTGTTATATAAATTTAATGAAGCCAACAAAAGTTCAAGCAAAGGAAAAACCACTTTGCCAGTATGGAAGTAGTTACTTTCACTTGCTTCTGGTTGGGTGCATCTGCCTGTATATAGCTTTAGCAATCAAAATCACGTGTCTACATTTCCTATAACTTTTTTCTTTCATTCAGTTTTCTTTTCTCTTTTTTTTTCCTTTTAAAAAAAGTAAACACGTGGAATTGTGGATTATATATAATTTATTCTGTAATAAATTATTGTTATGAATATCATTATCAATTTACAATCCCTTTGTTTTGATTTAATTAAATAAAATTATGTTATACTGGGGCACATATATAACTATGTGTGATTGAAAATTTTGATATAATAAATATAAGAAATCTGATAATCATTTTCTATAAAAGTCTTCTCTATATAAAAGTACAGAAAATTAGGAAAAGGGTAGATAGAACGGCCGCGGAAATATTAAATGGGTGGAGAGTCGAGAGAAATAGTTTAAAGAGGGCACGCTTTTCTTGTTGGAATCTCATGATATTCTGATTATGTATTTCAGCGCTGAAGGCCACAGCAATCCCACAAATTAAAATTTTGCATTTTTTCTTTATGTTAACTGCCTAATTGGCACCGTTCTAGTAGTATTATTATTTGTTTGACCTTTTACAGCCCGCGGTTTAGCATTATTAATTTTTTGCCAACTTAGTATTATTGGTTAATGATTAGTTTGTTATTACAAAATACTACCTCCGGTCCTAATTATAAGAGCCAGTTGACTAATTTGAGGAAATTAAAAAAGTAAGTTGAGTTAGTTATTTGTCCTAAATAAGTGTTTTTTTCCCTAAATTATCCTTGCTAATCAAGTGTATTGATAAGAACTATCATTGTTAGAATGACTATTTTGGAAAAAAATGTATAAATGAGAGACAAAGTGAATTAGGGTGTTATATTTAGGACCAAAATAAAAGTCAAACAGGGTCTTATATTAAGGACTTGAGATAGTATTATATCTAAATCCATTAAATTATTTAGTTTGCTTTATTCTTCAAGTGTTTAATGTCAAATATATATACTCCTCTAATTCTTAATATGAGATTTAATTGTTGAGTTGATTTTAGTCATAAATATAAGACCTATTTCTCATATTTATCAAATTTTTTCCTAAATTACCCATATGGATATTTTCTCAATCATAATCAAGTAGAAGAGGGAAGGAGGATATTAAGGAAAATGATTATGATATTTTAGAAAAAAACATGTTATATTTTTTATAATTAACTAACTTACCTAACTTCTTTAATCTAATCAAATTAGTTAAATAGGTCTTATATTAAAGATCAGAAGAGTATATATTTTTGACATAGGTCCTTGATACAACAAAACGTTGAAGAATATCATTGTGTTGTTACATTTTTTTTTTACGATTGGATTTGGTTTTGTATATACCATCTTAATTTGTTTTGTCTCTTAATTTTTAAAAATCTTCTTATTGATTGTAAAAAGTTTCTGCCAAAGGATATTCCAATACACAAGATTGAAAAAGATGGTTTAGGGGGGGTCAATAGATATTTGTGATAAATAATCAATTTAACTAATTTTTTTATATCCTTAATTCAATTATGTAACTCTTATATTAAAGGGCAAAGTAGTATACAAATTATATTATTTTTTTATGTCTCTTTGTTTGTCTTCTCTCCTAAGCCGCAATCATCGACTGGCTTGGCCCTTCGCTGTATTATGGACCAGTATTATCCAGCGATGTGAAATAAGCAAGCAGGTCAAAAGATTGGAGCCCACAAGATTAATGAGGTCAAACATGCGATATTGGGCATAACATTTCTTCTGGTCCAAAATCAAAGAGGACTCATTGGGCTCATGATTTTGTGCCCATATTTAATTACTTATCATAAAATTTTACAGTGTAATGTGTATATGTGATTTAGATACAACAACAATCTCACTCGGTGGAGTCGGCTACATGGATCACACGATGCTCTTGAGCCTTATCCAAAGCCAAATCTTTGGATAGATTGTCAATTGAAAGACCTCTCTCAATGACTTCATTAAGCGTTGTTTTCAGCCTTTCTCTATTTTTTTTTAGAGGACTCCATACTGTTTGCTTAACTCTTTTTACCAATGTGTTCCAAGACTTTCTTTGCACGTGACCAAACCATCTCAATCGGTTTTCTACTATTTTCTTATCAATAGCAGTCACTTCAACTTTTCCTCTTATATATTTATTACAGATCTTGCCTTTTCTTGTAACACTAATAAAATAAATCACTTTTCCTCTTGATAAAACAGCTAATCACAAGACATTTCAATTCAAATATTAAATTGAGTTTATTGTCTCATCAAACTGGGGAGCGTTCCAATCCAGTTCATCATGTTCAAAGTAATGAAAGGACAAAATGTTCATCAACCTGGAAACATGAAGCCACTGATAAAGTAACGTTTGTTCAAGGTATAAAGTCGGTAAAATTGTCTCTCTCGTGTGCGCGTCCGATATGGTCAAGCATCTTCTGGTTTTTTTAAGGCCCAAGTAATTTTTTCAATACTACCTACAATACAAGTCCATTCCAAAGTTTATATAGTATAATCCTTCCGACATTATGGGCTCCTTTGTCTTGCTAAATGACAGTATCAAACAGCTTACAGCTGCAACAAAGAATTACCTCGTAATCTTCAAAAGTTTTAATCACCTGAATGGCCAGCAAATCATTGTTTTCTCCTCAAAATTTCCGACCTCTGCTATAAATTGATTGCTTTAATCCTGCCAAACTATCTCCATCCTCAAACCATCATCCTTTTCTTTTCCTTCAAGCTTCAACCTTGCCATCTTCACAATCTCGGAACATGACTTCCGTTAGCCTTAAAGTACTCCTCTCTCTGGCCGTCGCTGCTTTTGCTATTGTGCAGACAACAACGGCCGGTGACCCAGACATTCTCGTTGACTATATTGCCCCCAGCAACGTTGCTGGAAACTTCTTCACTTTCACTAGCTTTCGTACTGTTGCACAGAGCCCACCACCTCAACCTTTACGGTCACCAAGGCAAGCATGAAAGAGTTTCCTGCACTTTTATTAATCCACCCCACACCCACCCTCGATCTGCTGAGCTTCTCCTTGTATCTCAGGGTACCCTGCAAGTAAGGTTTGTGGACACCACCACCAAGCTCTTCACTTCCACACTCCAAACAGGAGACATGTTCATATTCCCAAAGGGACTCGTTCATTTTCAATACAATGCTGATAATCAAACAGCTGCTTTGGCTCTTTCTGCTTTTGGCAGTGCTAATCCAGGCACAGTGTCTATCCCAAGTACTCTCTTTAACTCCACCATTGATGATACTGTCTTGGCTTTGGCCTTCAAGACGGATGTTGCCACCATTCAGACTTTAAAGAAGGGCTTTTCTCCCAACTAAGCTTGAGGGAGTCACCCATGCATGGTTGAAAGTTATGATCTTATGTTCCCGTTTTTTCATTCTTTCACTTCAATAATAAATGTTTCTGCCAAGAAGGGGTTGTGTCTGCAAATTTGCTGTTCCATCTTCTGGGTTGGTAGGGTCAGTGAAGGGTAAGTGCTTCGCAGAAGGGGATCTGTGTTTGCTATAAAATTATGTGTTACTTGAGGAGAAATGTTCGGGGCAAGGTTGGACATTATATTTCTGACATTTCTTTTTAATTACTGCTTGTAAAATTCGTTTGTGGTTAATAAACACCGATTTCTGTTCTTTTGATGGAAATTGGGCGAATCTCATCACCTAGCTAGTTAACAATTTATGTTCTGGGAATCGAACCATTTTTGCGCGCGCGCGCGCACACACATCCGTATTACTAATATGAAACTCATCCTCATTTGGAAAAGAACCAGGAGAAATTTATAAATGTCACCTGATTAATAAGTTATAAATAATACAACTTATCTTAATTCTATGTAAGAAGCACAAACCAAAGTCTACTTTAAAAGAACACGCAGATAATAAGCACGGCCACGTACACTGGTACACATGCACACAACATACTGTAACGACCCAGTTGGACCCAGGGATTTAAGTAGGAAAACCCAACATACTTGAACAGCATGTACAAAGGCTAAAAATATTTTGCATAAAAAAAAAAGGTGTTAAGAGTTAAGGGGGAAAAAGAAATAGCAGTAATATACTCTAATTAATAATTTAATGCTTTAATCTTATCTTAAGTTAACAAAGCTGTCTTGCATGATGTCTTGCTTGGATTTTTATTGTTCGTTACTTGTTATAGCAATGTCCTGTCAATTTCGATCAGCATATCATAAAATCCATGCCTATCATATATTATATTTTATTGTTTAAATTGTTTCCTTCCCCCTTCTCTTATGTGTGTGTAGGACTAGAGGTGGCCTAATGGAATTTACATAGTTACATCTAAAGCTGTATATTAGCTTTGTATATCCCCCAACCATACATTGCAGTATAATAATGCAACATGTTAATAAGGAAAATTAAATAGATTTATCAAATCACTCAAAAAAAGACAATGTAATAATTGACAGTAACACAAGTAAATAGCATATACAAAGTGGACCAAACAAATTTTATTAGTTGGAAGGATAATCCACAAATGCTTATCTCCTTCTTCAAGGAACACACGATTATCTTTCAGATCTTTCACACTTATTATAACACTATATCGAGTCAGCAAAACCAAATGACGAATCAACTAATTTGCGAACACAGACCCTTGTGCGGAATCACTTATTACTTATCACACACACACACACACACACACAGATTCATTGATTCGGTCTCTACTACAGTGGACCGCATGAAGCTCACTGGGGAGCAAAGCCTTTCTTCAAAGTCTGGATGGTGGCAACATCAGTCTTAAAGGCCAAAGCCAAGACACTGTCATCAATGGTGGAGTTAAACAAAGTACTGGGGATGGACACTGTGCCTGCATTGGCGCTACCAAAAACAGAAAGAGCCAAAGCTGTCTGATTATCATAAGCATTGTGTTGGAAGTGAACAAGTCCCTTTGGGAATATGAACATGTCTCCCGTCTGAAGTGTGGAAGTGAAGAGCTTATTATTAGTGTCCACAAACCCTACTTGTAGGGTACCTTGAGCCACAAGCAACAGCTCAGCAGATCGAGGGTGAGTGTGGGGCGGATTGATGCTGCCAGCAGGGAATTGTAAGGCAGCATAAGAGACACTCTGCCCTAAAAGTGCAGGAAACTCTTTCATGCTTGCCTTTGTGACCCTAAAGGCTGGGGGTGGTGGGCCCTGTGCAATAGTGCGAAAGCCAGTGAAAGTGAAGAAGCTCCCTTCAGCATTGTCTGGCGCCACATAGTCGACGAGAATGTCAGGGTCAGCTGCCATTAGTATCTGCACAATGGCAAGAGCAGAAACAAGAAAAGAGAGGGCTTTGAGGTTGTTGGAAGACATGTTGGGAGAGCCTGATCAAGATGAAAACTTGATGCTATAATTTAGGAAAACTAAGATGATAGTTGGAAGATGAGATGGTTTGGATTGATTTCAGGAGCACCTATTTATATAGGTTTCCTGGGTTGGAGATTTTGAGAAGAATGTTGCAGGTCTTCTCTGTCTATATGTGAAGAGGCCATCCGAATAATTATGAAAGAGTTGAGAAGATTACGAGGTAGTTTTGCTGTAAATATGTAGACCTGTTTTATCTTTATATTCTTGTAATTATATTGCATATTAGTATATTGATTCAAATCAAGGCCATCCAGGGATGTTACGCACGAAGATGGCATATATGACAAGAGGACAGTTTTCCATCGTTACCAAAGATTAATTTAAAGTTTATGATAATGACGAAGGAGAGAGCCTTCTTGTCATTTCATTGTTATTTATTCCTTTTAAGCCGCTGACATTGACAAATGAAAAGAAAGACATGAAAAGGGGATTGTTGAAGCATCCCAAAATGGCTAAAAAAAGTGAGGAAAGAATATTATCATAGGCAGGCATATCTACATGTAGATACACAAACCCCGGGCGCCTTCTTTGATTTAAATGAATGTCTTAGTTCAGACTTTCAGACCAGGCAAAGGGGTGGGAAAAAGGCACTTCGATTGCGACTTTATCTTCTGGGTAAAATTTGGACTGTGAGGTTTAAGAGGCCTTTAGCTTGGTTTGGGGGAGGACTATTACAGTCGACACTTCCGGTCAAGTTGGTTCCTTATTTCTATGAGCAACCCTCCAACCTTAGTTTCACTGATCGGTTCTTTTTGCATACCTGTGTCCTTACAACTTCAACGAGTTTTGCCTTTGTATATTTAATTAGGTCACTTTCAATTTGTTTTAAAAAAACATTAAATCTGGTTAACTCTGTTTAAAAATTTAACAAACTTTAAACTTTGCTCTTATTATTAAATATACATATTTTTAAAATTAAATTATACATAAACATTTAATGACAGGTAAAGTAACAAGTTATAAAAAAATTAATGACATGTCTTATAATCAGAATAAAAAATTCCGTCCCCCCCTGTAAATAGGATAAAAGTGGTATGTGTAGCTGAGTAAACACCTACTTACATAGATATGAACAATTTAATATGTCTGGATAATTTTGTTTTATTAATTTTGCACAATCATGCATCTTAAATAATCAATCATTTTAATAATGTGTTATGAGGTGTCTAAAATCTTCCCAACCGCACAACTGACTCCCAAATCCAAGGACTCCATGTTTTTATTAATCCAGTTTTCCTTTGAAAAATCAAATTTAGGGCCCGACACGTACGTACACACACACACATATATATATGAGCTACATATACATTATATGTTCACATTTAACTAATTACCACCAAACTAAACCTACACATCATGTTATATTATTCCAAGGAACGTGAATCACACAAATATAAGTAACATGAGATGCGGGTCACATTATATTATTCCAAGGCACGCGACTAGTTAATTAAGCAGTGAAATTCTACTTTGGCGAGCTCCATGATGATGAAGATCAGCACAGCCATGAACATAGCCGACAACTTTGACTGAGTCAGACTATAAACACACACACACGCACAATCAAGATTAAAACAAAAAAGGTACTCAATAATATTAAGAGATTGAGTAATATTTTAAGAAATTTTACGAGATTGCTAGTTCCAGCTTTGCGGCCGGTATTGGCCAACATGTTTCTATAGACAACACGTCTTGTTTATAATTAATGTTACTGTCCTTTCTGTTTTCCCCCATATTGTTCGATGAGTGGTAATTTCCATCATCAATGCCGGCCAGGTCCTAGGACCCATCGTTGTACTTCTCTAATCTCTTTGCCGGAGGTTAAGATCGACCTGCATGCCTGACGCAGTGAAACCATTAACATATATATAGTAGTTCTGGTTCTTAATATAAGAGTTTGTTTGATTTTTATTTTAGTCTTAAATATATAACCTCAATCTATTTTATTTCTCATATTTATCGATTTTGTTTCAAAATAGTCATTGTAGTAATGGTTTTTAATCAATATGTTTGGTTAGTAAATATATCTTAGGAAAGATAACACATTTTTATTACAAATAACTAACTTAACTAATTTTTTAATCCACTTAAATTACTTAACTAGCTTTTGTATTAAAGACATAAGGCTATATAATCTTTTTAATTTGAACTAGAAGTATTGGAGAAGATAAAGCGCACAAGAGAGTATTAAATAACGAAGCCGACAGCTTCATCATATAGAACAATACAACGTATAAAATCGCACGTTCTGTAGTGCGAGTACATAACCATAAACACATATATAATAACCACACATTTGTTATAATATAATGATGAGACAATGACTAAGGGATTCCAATGATGGGGAAGAAAGGGACGTAGTAGCTAGAAGGTGCGAAGCCCCACTCCGGAGGAAGAGGAAGATCGAAGGTTTCTGACGCACCAAACTGCTTCGCGGCCTCACAGAGTGAGTTCTTAGGGCAAGATGTAAGGAAGCCAAGGGGCGTGGAAATGGTATAGGTGTTGGGCTCTGTGCCCTTCACGACTGGGGACACTTTGTCTTTCTCTGAAGCATAGAGCTGACTGGGTCCTCCAAGCAGTTCTGCTACGCAGTTTTTGGGGTCTCTTGGAAGGTCCGCTTTGAAGGAGCCATCGTCTTTTGTGGTTGCCACTGCCACTTTTCTCACATTCTCGCACTTCACTGAGACCTTGATCTCTGTCACCATTGTATTATTCAACCAAGAAACATAACTCATCATTGTTTTCAATTCAGAAGCTCGAAGCTTCTCTGCGCAAGTTGGGTTGAATTTTTTTAATACAGAAAAAGATCGTGCTATGGGCAGATCGTATTATATATTCCGATATTACTTCAGTCCTTAATAGAAGATTTAATTAACTAATTTGAATAGATTCAAAATTTTAATTAAATAAGTTAATATGATAAGTTTTTTTCTAAAATACCCTAAGTATCTTTCTTAATTCCTTCTAGCTCTCTCCTACTTGATTATTTTTTATGGAATATCAATGGGGTTATTTTTGGAAAAAAATTGATAAACATGTAAAATAGGTCTTATATATAAGATCAACATCAACTCCAAAATTAACTTCTATATTAAGGATCTGATAAGTGAAATCTCTACAAAAAAAAAAAGTGAAATTGTGTTTGTTATAATAATATTATGGTCCCTAGCATTACGGAGGTTTTCCAGTAAAAGCCAGAAATAATACTTATTCTAATTAACTAATTAAGAATCTTTTTTATGACATTATAATACTTAACATACCTAATACTTAACATACCTTCACACGTGAAAGTCTTGTGTGAAATATAGACGAAGTAACTGATTTTTATTTTACATGGGTTAAACTCGTGAAGATTATAAGAAATTCTACTTCTACGCATACCAATATTGAAAAAAAAAAGTGTTAATCAAACTAAAATAAGTGAATAAGATAATTTATTGATTTCAATAATACCATGCATATTGAACGAGTACGTTAACCAGCTCATTCCGTTTTTAGCATAGAAATTTAAATCTCACCTAATGTTACAGAGGATATATATGCAGAGACACACATGCAACAATATATATGAACGAATAATGAAGGTTGAGGGTTAGATTAAGGGGAAGAAATTACGAGAGAGATACTGGTTGGGAATGGTACAATCAAAGCAAGAGACTTTGGCGCTGAGCAGTTGGGATGCAGAAGCTTCAGCAAATGCAAAGAGAAGAAGCGTGATGATGAGACGAGACCGATGAAACGCCATGAATGAACAGAGAGAGTACTATGTAGCACGTAATAAAAAGTGATTTGATAGAGAAGACAAGAAGGGGAGGTTATAAATAGATATATGTGAGGGCATATGCATTAAATGGAACAGTCCTTGAGCCCACATTAGTGGTTGCTAACTTGCTATCTATACTTATTGCGCTCACACACACACACACACTCACTTCATTTCACTTCCCTTATCGTCTGGTAATTCATCCATTTTTTCTTTTCATATCAATTCATCATTAAATAACATTATTCACTCACTCTTAGGTTCCCCCTTCTGTGCATATATATTCTTCAACTTTTATCCATGTTAGGCGCTCCAAAAGCTGGATCGACCGCCATAAATCGACACACTCACGTGTTTACTTATAAATATTTTCTATTTATAATATAATCCGCACTAAGTTTAGTTTATTTTTTCACTAACTTCTTAATTTTAATCAATATCTAAGAATTGCTAATTACTGTCTCATTACTTTATTGCATGGGTATGCAATGATAACTTTTTTTCTTTTTTCTTTGATTATACAAGATAATATCCATGTAGTTACATGAATGGAGAATAAATTAGTTAAAAACTGAAAATAAAAAATATGGTGTGTACTATATTTTAAGTTTTTTTTTTTCGGTTTCGAATTCTATAAGGGGGCTGACCAGCATATAGAAACTTTGCATCATGATCATGCATATGGTCAAAACTAAAACTTTTCACTGTGAATGAATGAAATGACTATGCAAAACTTGTTGGCTTTTAGCCTAAATTTACCCGTCCCATGAGCCTTCGAACCATTCCCTCTTCACTTCCAACCTCTCTTCAACTCCAATTACTTTTTCCTTTTACGTTTTGAGAGAATTACAATGAGATTTAAAAAAAAAAAAGCAGTTACAAAATACGTCCTGCAAATTGTTATTTTTTACTTTAAAACTTGTATTGTTCAGATTGTTATTAAGATTTTTTAGTATTATTTTTTTTCTCGAAACATCATTATAATTCTCCCTTCTGTTTTTATTGGGCATTAGTTATATTCAATCCTAATCATACCTCAATTCAAATTCATTATCCCTTGTTTGGTTGAAATATATGATGGAAGTAATCTGTGTTAGAAAATTAACCATTAATTAATCCTACGAAAAAGGCAGCATACATATGCAAATTAAAGAAGGCATAATGCACCGACTTACTTCCCCCCCCCCCCAAATAATCGAGTAGGAGAAATATTATTGTCCACATAAAATTACGTATGGTAGAAGGAGAAATTGAACATCAGAAAATAGAGTTAAAAAGTCAAATTTGGCCATTAACTCAGAGCATTGAAGAACCGTAAGATGTTGTTGATATTCATGATGATGAGGGCCGTCTGCTTGAACAGGAAGGAAACACCACATACAAATAAAGATGATTCAATTTATGAATGTCATGTGTATTCACGTTAATTATATTAATTTCTACACAAAATTCCAAAAGTCTGGCCCTTGTATATATATATTCACATAAAAAGAAACTCGTTTCATATTTCTTACTCACTAATTCAAATCGAGTGTTACATGGAATATGAAAATGAGTCGAAGAGTGGTTTTTGTTAAAGATTTTATAAATACTATGCTTAGGTTATTTCCCCGAACAAAACTATGTGAGGAAGAAATCTTATTAATGGCGGAAAATAATAATAAAGGCGTGTTATATAAATTTAATGAAGCCAACAAAAGTTCAAGCAAAGGAAAAACCACTTTGCCAGTATGGAAGTAGTTACTTTCACTTGCTTCTGGTTGGGTGCATCTGCCTGTATATAGCTTTAGCAATCAAAATCACGTGTCTACATTTCCTATAACTTTTTTTCTTTCATTTAGTTTTCTTTTCTCTTTTTTTTTTCCTTTAAAAAAAAGTAAACACGTGGAATTGTGGATTATATATAATTTATTCTGTAATAAATTATTGTTATGAATATCATTATCAATTTACAATCCCTTTGTTTTGATTTAATTAAATAAAATTATGTTATACTGGGGCACATATATAACTATGTGTAATTGAAAATTTTGATATAATAAATATAAGAAATCTGATAATCATTTTCTATAAAAGTCTTCTCTATATAAAAGTACAGAAAATTAGGAAAAGGGTAGATAGAACGGCCGCGGAAATATTAAATGGGTGGAGAGTCGAGAGAAATAGTTTAAAGAGGGCACGCTTTTCTTGTTGGAATCTCATGATATTCTGATTATGTATTTCAGCGCTGAAGGCCACAGCAATCCCACAAATTAAAATTTTGCATTTTTTCTTTATGTTAACTGCCTAATTGGCACCGTTCTAGTAGTATTATTATTTGTTTGACCTTTTACAGCCCGCGGTTTAGCATTATTAATTTTTTGCCAACTTAGTATTATTGGTTAATGATTAGTTTGTTATTACAAAATACTACTTCCGGTCCTAATTATAAGAGCCAGTTGACTAATTTGAGGAAATTAAAAAAGTAAGTTGAGTTAGTTATTTGTCCTAAATAGATTTTTTTTTCTCTAAATTATCCTTGCTAATCAAGTGTATTGATAAGAACTATCATTGTTAGAATGACTATTTTGGAAAAAAATGTATAAATGAGAGACAAAGTGAATTAGGGTCTTATATTTAGAACCAAAATAAAAGTCAAACAGGGTCTTATATTAAAGACTTGAGATAGTATTATATCTAAATCCATTAAATTATTTAGTTTGCTTTATTCTTCAAGTGTTTAATGTCAAATATATATACTCCTCTAATTCTTAATATGGGATTTAATTGTTGAGTTGATTTTAGTCATAAATATAAGACCTATTTCTCATATTTATCAAATTTTTTCCTAAATTACCCATATGGATATTTTCTCAATCATAATCAAGTAGAAGAGGAAGGAGGATATTAAGGAAAATGATTATGATATTTTAGAAAAAAACATGTTATATTTTTTATAATTAACTAACTTACCTAACTTCTTTAATCTAATCAAATTAGTTAAATAGGTCTTATATTAAAGACCAGAAGAGTATATATTTTTGACATAGGTCCTTGATACAACAAAACGTTGAAGAATATCGTTGTGTTGTTACATTTTTTTTTACGATTGGATTTGGTTTTGTATATACCATCTTAATTTGTTTTGTCTCTTAATTTTTAAAAATCTTCTTATTGATTGTAAAAAGTTCCTGCCAAAGGATATTCCAATACACAAGATTGAAAAAGATGGTTTAGGGGGGGTCAATAGATATTTGTGATAAATAATCAATTTAACTAATTTTTTTATATCCTTAATTCAATTATGTAACTCTTATATTAAAGGGAAAAGTAGTATACAAATTATATTATTTTTTTATGTCTCTTTGTTTGTCTTCTCTCCTAAGCCGCAATCATCGACTGGCTTGGCCCTTCGCTGTATTATGGACCAGTATTATCCAGCGATGTGAAATAAGCAAGCAGGTCAAAAGATTGGAGCCCACAAGATTAATGAGGTCAAACATGCGATATTGGGCATAACATTTCGTCTGGTCCAAAATCAAAGAGGACTCATTGGGCTCATGATTTTGTGCCCATATTTAATTACTTATCATAAAATTTTACAGTGTAATGTGTATATGTGATTTAGATACAACAACAATCTTACTCGGTGGAGTCGGATACATGGATCATACGATGCTATTGAGCCTTATCCAAAGCCAAATCTTTGGATAGATTGTTAATTGAAAGACCTCTCTCAATGACTTCATTAAGCGTTGTTTTCAGCCTTTCTCTACTCTTTTTTAGAGGACTCCATACTGTTTGCTTAACTCTTTTTACCAATGTGTCCCAAGACTTTCTTTGCACGTGACCAAACCATCTCAATCGGTTTTCTACTATTTTCTTATCAATAGTAGTCACTTCAACTTTTCCTCTTATATGTTTATTACAGATCTTGTCTTTTCTTGTAACACTAATAAAATAAATCACTTTTCCTCTTGATAAAACAGCTAATCACAAGACATTTCAATTCAAATATTAAATTGAGTTTATTGTCTCATCAAACTGGGGAGCGTTCCAATCCAGTTCATCATGTTCAAAGTAATGAAAGGATAAAATGTTCATCAACCTGGAAACATGAAGCCACTGATAAAGTAACGTTTGTTCAAGGTATAAAGTCGGTAAAATTGTCTCTCTCGTGTGCGCGTCCGATATGGTCAAGCATCTTCTGGTTTTTTTAAGGCCCAAGTAATTTTTTCAATACTACCTACAATACAAGTACATTCCAAAGTTTATATAGTATAATCCTTCCGACATTATGGGCTCCTTTGTCTTGCTAAATGACAGTATCAAACAGCTTACAGCTGCAACAAAGAATTACCTCGTAATCTTCAAAAGTTTTAATCACCTGAATGGCCAGCAAATCATTGTTTTCTCCTCAAAATTTCCGACCTCTGCTATAAATTGATTGCTTTAATCCTGCCAAACTATCTCCATCCTCAAACCATCATCCTTTTCTTTTCCTTCAAGCTTCAAGCTTGCCATCTTCACAATCTCGGAACATGACTTCAGTTAGCCTTAAAGTACTCCTCTCTCTGGCCGTCGCTGCTTTTGCTATTGTGCAGACAACAACGGCCGGTGACCCAGACATTCTCGTTGACTATATTGCCCCCAGCAACGTTGCTGGAAACTTCTTCACTTTCACTAGCTTACGTACTGTTGCACAGAGCCCACCACCTCAACCTTTACGGTCACCAAGGCAAGCATGAAAGAGTTTCCTGCACTTTTATTAATCCACCCCACACCCACCCTCGATCTGCTGAGCTTCTCCTTGTATCTCAGGGTACCCTGCAAGTAAGGTTTGTGGACACCACCACCAAGCTCTTCACTTCCACACTCCAAACAGGAGACATGTTCATATTCCCAAAGGGACTCGTTCATTTTCAATACAATGCTGATAATCAAACAGCTGCTTTGGCTCTTTCTGCTTTTGGCAGTGCTAATCCAGGCACAGTGTCTATCCCAAGTACTCTCTTTAACTCCACCATTGATGATACTGTCTTGGCTTTGGCCTTCAAGACGGATGTTGCCACCATTCAGACTTTAAAGAAGGGCTTTTCTCCCAACTAAGCTTGAGGGAGTCACCCATGCATGGTTGAAAGTTATGATCTTATGTTCCCGTTTTTTCATTCTTTCACTTCAATAATAAATGTTTCTGCCAAGAAGGGGTGTCTGCAAATTTGCTGTTCCATCTTCTGGGTTGGTAGGGTCAGTGAAGGGTAAGTGCTTCGCAGAAGGGGATCTGTGTTTGCTATAAAATTATGTGTTACTTGAGGAGAAATGTTCGGGGCAAGGTTGGACATTATATTTCTGACATTTCTTTTTAATTACTGCTTGTAAAATTCGTTTGTGGTTAATAAACACCGATTTCTGTTCTTTTGATGGAAATTGGGCGAATCTCATCACCTAGCTAGTTAACAATTTATGTTCTGGGAATCGAACCATTTTTGCGCGCGCGCGCACACACACATATCCGTATTACTAATATGAAACTCATCCTCATTTGGAAAAGAACCAGGAGAAATTTATAAATGTCACCTGATTAATAAGTTATAAATAATACAACTTATCTTAATTCTATGTAAGAAGCACAAACCAAAGTCTACTTTAAAAGAACACGCAGATAATAAGCGCGGCCACGTACACTGGTACACATGCACACAACATACTGTAACGACCCAGTTGGACCCAGGGATTTAAGTAGGAAAACCCAACATACTTGAACAGCATGTACAAAGGCTAAAAATATTTTGCATAAAAAAAAAGGTGATAAGAGTTAAGGGGGAAAAAGAAATAGCAGTAATATACTCTAATTAATAATTTAATGCTTTAATCTTATCTTAAGTTAACAAAGCTGTCTTGCATGATGTCTTGCTTGGATTTTTATTGTTCGTTACTTGTTATAGCAATGTCCTGTCAATTTCGATCAGCATATCATAAAATCCATGCCTATCATATATTATATTTTATTGTTTAAATTGTTTCCTTCCCCCTTCTCTTATGTGTGTGTAGGACTAGAGGTGGCCTAATGGAATTTACATAGTTACATCTAAAGCTGTATATTAGCTTTGTATATCCCCCAACCATACATTCCAGTATAATAATGCAACATGTTAATAAGGAAAATTAAATAGATTTATCAAATCACTCAAAAAAAGACAATGTAATAATTGACAGTAACACAAGTAAATAGCATATACAAAGTGGACCAAACAAATTTTATTAGTTGGAAGGATAATCCACAAATGCTTATCTCCTTCTTCAAGGAACACACGATTATCTTTCAGATCTTTCACACTTATTATAACACTATATCGAGTCAGCAAAACCAAATGACGAATCAACTAATTTGCGAACACAGACCCTTGTGCGGAATCACTTATTACTTATCACACACACACACACACACACACACAGATTCATTGATTCGGTCTCTACTACAGTGGACCGCATGAAGCTCACTGGGGAGCAAAGCCTTTCTTCAAAGTCTGGATGGTGGCAACATCAGTCTTAAAGGCCAAAGCCAAGACACTGTCATCAATGGTGGAGTTAAACAAAGTACTGGGGATGGACACTGTGCCTGCATTGGCGCTACCAAAAACAGAAAGAGCCAAAGCTGTCTGATTATCATAAGCATTGTGTTGGAAGTGAACAAGTCCCTTTGGGAATATGAACATGTCTCCCGTCTGAAGTGTGGAAGTGAAGAGCTTATTATTAGTGTCCACAAACCCTACTTGTAGGGTACCTTGAGCCACAAGCAACAGCTCAGCAGATCGAGGGTGAGTGTGGGGCGGATTGATGCTGCCAGCAGGGAATTGTAAGGCAGCATAAGAGACACTCTGCCCTTTCCTGGGTTGGAGATTTTGAGAAGAATGTTGCAGGTCTTCTCTGTCTATATGTGAAGAGGCCATCCGAATAATTATGAAAGAGTTGAGAAGATTACGAGGTAGTTTTGCTGTAAATATGTAGACCTGTTTTATCTTTATATTCTTGTAATTATATTGCATATTAGTATATTGATTCAAATCAAGGCCATCCAGGGATGTTACGCACGAAGATGGCATATATGACAAGAGGACAGTTTTCCATCGTTACCAAAGATTAATTTAAAGTTTATGATAATGACGAAGGAGGGGGCCTTCTTGTCATTTCATTGTTATTTATTCCCTTTGAGCCGCTGACATTGACAAATGAAAAGAAAGACATGAAAAGGGGATTGTTGAAGCATCCCAAAATGGCTAAAAAAAGTGAGGAAAGAATATTATCACAGTTTGTTCTTTTGGATCACTATGTTCCCCCATTCTTGAAGATTACACCGACATGCAAAGCCAATGATTACGAACGTTAACCATTGTATGTGAAGACAATATAATTGCCTCATAAATGATTGATTATAAATTTTCCACTAACGTGGTCCTCCTATACTGCATTTCTTCTCATAATTCTTATAATACAAGATAATTTGCAAAATTTAATAAAATATTCACGATTCTTTTTCAGAAAATAGCTTTTTTCCCCCAGGCCAAAATATAAAGATAATTTTAAAAAATTACTCAAAAAAGGTATATCTTTTTCAGAAATATATAAAAGATGCAGATGCATGCACAGCCATTTCTAAGATGCGAGAATCGAGCCCTTTAGCATCTGCCGCAGACCGTAGCAGATGGCAGTATTACGCTACAAGTTAAACCGTACATTCATTTTCCGGAAAAAAAAAAAAACCCTTTATGAATTAAAATTGTGTTTTTTTTTTTAACAAAAAAAATCTCAAACTTTTCCTGTCACTAAATTTTATTTTTTTGAAATCATCTAGTGAAATAGGCTAGTTTCTTATAACATTATAAGCTAATGTTTAAATTTGTATTGAGAAATAAGTACCCACGTTTATTATACTAGCCTGTTCAGAACAAGGTTGCTTTTCCATAGTTAAATCCATTTGCATGCGGGAAAAAAAATGGATGCATGGCCTCTAACATGAACCATTCAACTAAATCGTCTTATTTTACTGAATTATTCTCAAGTGCAATATTGATATTAAAGTCATTCGTCAATAGAGTTCAAAATTCTCATAACCTGTGCTGCGCCGGGCCTGGAAAATTCCGTATCCATATTACTACTTTGAGGGTGTGTTTGGGATAGCGGTGGCAGAAGTAACTTTTTTTTAATCTGACTTTTACAGAAGTCAGATTGAGTAAAAGTTAGATAGGGTAATATGATTTATGTTTGGATTGGGTTTTGGAAAAAAGTTAGTTTGATAAGCTGAAACTTATTTGGATGATAAATGTAAAAATAAGTTTGAATGTAAAATAACTGAAAAGGACATAAACTTTATTAAACAATATATATTTATTTTATATATTTATAATGTGATAATTGTCAGAGAAAAATTAAAATAAAATTATAAAAATAAAAATAGTTATTTTTTAAACAATAAATAATTTATTTTTTAAAAAAATGATTTTATTATTCAAAAAATAATTTTTTTAATATTGAAAACTAATTGGTTGGATTAAAAAAAAAAAGAACTCACATAATGTATTCTCTCTCCTCCCTCACTCATGAGCCCCACGAAGTGTGTAGTGGAGAAGCTACAGGCAGGAAGACAGAAAAACTGGAGTGCGTGCGTGTCTTTTTTTTGTCTTTGAGCTGAAGTGAGAGAAAAAGTATGCAGGAGGGTTAGTCAAGTAAAAAAATTAACATCCTAATAAAATACTCTAACGGTTTTCTCAACGCAGCTGTGCATCCGAAAAAAACACCCAAAATAAGCTTCTTCCAAAAGCCCATTTGCGTCTCACAAGTCAGATAGTCCCATCGCAAATCCAAACATATAAAACTACAGTCACATTAAAAGCCACATATTGGGACGCACGTTTGGGGCCCAAACGTGGCCCCAAACGGACCCTGAAATGGATTAGGAAATCAATCACTTTATAACCCATACTGTTCTCATCTATGTACGCGCTTTTACTTTTTGCCTCTTTGGTGAGTGAATATTTTAAATCTGTTTCATTTAGTCTTTTAATTAAAATGATACTTCTGGCAAAAAAAAAAAAAAATCCCGTATAAATATTTGTAAGTGTTATTTGGTTGACCATCCTTTTAAGTGAATATATATGAGAGACAGGGAGAGCAACAAATACTACAATTCTGATTTGTATTTTGAATGACCAACCCGCTCTTATTAAATGTTGTCAGTAAAGATAAAATAAATATATTGATCATTTAAATACTTAAAAGGAAGAAAGGATTATAGTTCAATGTTTGGGACGATATAATATCTGCTTCGTTTTGTTTCTTCAAAGGGAACATATTATGGAATTTATTAATTCCGCAAATAGTAAAAGACATGTTTTGAAGCTGGTTGGATTGTCTTGAAATTTATAAAAATAAATTTTGAGATGCGAGCCAAAACCAAATGTAACCCTCAAATAATGGAGGCTCTTGTCTCGAGTCACCTGCTCAATTAGAAATTTTGATTGACTTCTCGTAAGAGGTCTGAAGTTATCTCCATTCCACTCTTGGTTTCATCAATATATCAATATATCTTTTAATACTATTCAACTCAAACCACGACTCAAATGACCTATTCTTTAGCTTCAAACTCATTTTACTGTTTATAAGGGGCTTTTGGCTTAATAATAGTCTCTCGGGTTCTGTGTCATATGACTCATATAAATGGCTGCATGCAAAGACTATATTTTGAATTTCAAATCCCGCCTCATTTCTTATATTTTGAAATTTGAATCTTCTCTATTTATGAATCCTGTCAACACTGTCTTGTCCTTTCTATTTCTCCGGCATCACACATTCTCTCTCTCTCTCTCTCTCGTACGGCTCACTTCTCAACCCCTCTCATATCCTCTTTCTCAGCCTCCAACTGTCAATTTCTTTTCAAACCACCTCACTCAGATTTTCTTCATTGGTCTTCAGACTACGCCTTCACTAATGAGGAGTTAAACACTGAAGATGGTGGGGAGATCTGGTGACGATGACAACAGCGGAGAGGCACTGATGAGAATGGCGATGATGCTGGGGAAGCAGAGATGAGGAGATCATGGCCATAGGAAGGTGAGTGACAGAAGTGAGGGCTACACATTGGTCCTCACCCTCTCTATTTCATCGCACTCTTCTTTTTCATTTCTCAGTGAGGACGGTAGGGAGATCTAGCAGCCTTGGTGACAACAGAGAAGCCATGATCATGATGGCCATGACAGTTGGGAGGCAGAGATAAGAGGGATCGGTGGTGATTCTTTTCAGGTGAGGATGTGACAGTGGAGAGAAACCGCTGAGGATATGACGGATAAAGTCAGCTTGCGGTGCTTTTGTCTTCTTTCTTTGATGATTATTTCCCCCCTTCTTCTTACATTATGTCATTGACCTTCATACCCATTGCATTTGCCTTCAGGTTCGTTTGAAAAAGGATGGTGGATGTTTCCACTTCATGACATCCCCCCTTCTTTTTCACAAGTATGGATATTAAAGAGGACAACGAGTCTACGAGATAATAGCGATTGTACATTTATATTGTAATCCTCTATCTCCCTTTTATATTTCCTCATTTCAGTAATATTTCAGCTATCATTTTTTCTCATACTGCCAAAATTTCATCTTTTTCCCAACCAGATTCAATGTTGTGGCTACCAACTCTCTCTAGGTTCTCCATCCTTGAACATGTTATCAAAAGGATCAAGGAACATAGCAGAAAGAGGGAGATGTATGAAATGTTTGCAAGTGAAGAAGGATCACTATCAAAGAAAGGAAGACAAAATGCTTCTACGCCCTGTCAACAATTATGGTCCCACAGACCAGACCTTCATTCGATCCAAGGGCCTTCTTCAATGCACGTGCAAATGTTGTTATCTTTTCCAAGTCAAGAAGCTTTGTCCAAACCTCAAGAAGTATGTCTCATTGCTCTCCTCTATTTACTTGTTTTTGTTGATTTGGCATTTGAAACAATGTATCAAAATTAATTGATGGGGTTTTTCTACATTCTCTGTCCAATTGTAACGATCTACGCAAAAGACGAAATTAATTCACATAGGTGAAAGAAAGACAGAGTACGTCATTTTCCAGAAAAGATGAAATTGAATAACATGTGTGTGTACCTTTTAAACATGTATTTCTCTTCCACCCTAAAGGGGCATCCTGTTGCAAATAAAAATTAAAGTCAAATGTAAACCTTGTACTTTATACGTTGTGCTATCGAAGTCCAACTATTAATTTCATCTATATCTATAGAATATTTTTGATACTATTAACTGACCATGTATATGTCTGCAGAACTTCCCGAGCCACGAAATGCAAAGGATGCTCCAAATTCTTTTATTATTTAGCATTTGAATGTTTTTTTGACTTTTTGTGATGATCAAATAATGTGCTTTGAAATGCTGATTCACATTTAAGATCTAGTGCGATGGTTCATGGAATAAGACGGGATAGGATGTCAAGTAGTAAAAAGGTTCATGGGGGTGGATTTTTCAATCAGTTGACGTGCTGCACATTGGAAGATGTTAGATGTTGCGCAGATTTTTGGACACGTACTCTGACCTTTGCTTAGAATGTATGATATGGACCGTGGTGGTTTATCCTATGAATAATTAAATTCTAAGCTAATGACTTGTAAGTGCTACAGAGCTTCGTATGCAGATAACTTTTGGTAATGCAAAATTATCCTGCAAAAGTACGGTGCAGGCTCTAAAATTTGTCTCTAACCAAACCGGTCAAAACTTCTGAAAAAGTTAATTTGACAAGGAAAAGCCATTCATCCTTTATCACAAGGAAAAGTCCAAGAGCTGCAAGTCAAAAGTTTAAAATTAGGTATGACAAGAGAGTTATTCACTTAACCTCTATTCCCTTAATTCCACTCAATTGCCGGATCAATTTGAAAGTGCGAACATATCTCTGCTGTAAAATATAGACAGTGAAGCTGATGATTACTTCAGATTATGGAAATGAGATATTAACTCCTCGCTGTTATGGCCAAGTAGTACTTTGAGAATATTAATTTGCTTCCTTGATTTGGACACTAACAATGACAATGTTTATGCGTCAAATTTAATGAGTGAGATTTTTTCAAAGCTACAACTCACTAATGAGACAATCTATTTCTTTGTTGCCAAAACTTTTTTAGGACTATATATACAACTCGCTAAGGAAACCTTTGCGACAATCACTTCAAGTAACTCACTAACATGGCAACATGTATGGTTGCATACACATGAACATAATTATATGTGATCATATAAACATTGTTACTTTTAGTATGATAATAAATCATAATCAGATGCAGGATTTCTGCGCATAAAAAAACCTTCCATTAACAATAACAATGTTTATGTTCATAAAACTTTAGTGTTTTCATGTTTAACATAAAACATAGAATAGGTTATTGGTAGTATAAGATTTTCATCTGAAAAAATAGAAGTTAAGATCATGTTGGTTGTTTGTTGTTTGTACGCATCTGGTCCATCGGCTATATTATGTTATTGTCATTGAAGAAATAAAAGATTAATAGGGACAGTTGCGCAAGAGAAAAGCTGCGTGGGTTGATTTTTCAGTTAAAAATCACAAGGCCATATTTAAAACTAATGCTGCCATGTCAATTTGAGGAGCCGCAACAACTTATTACCAAATAGATAAAAGGAATACTAAACTATTTAAAATCAATTTTTATAGTCTGGATTTAAAATTTTCAATTGATGATTTTCAAGTAAAAATTTATTTTTTTAAAAAACTTATAGTTAAGATATTATATTTATTTTGGATTATATACCTATTAAAAGAAAAATATTTTTTAAGAAACAAAAATATTAAATATTAAATCTCAGCTGTTCATATTAAATTTGAATAGTTGACATTTGATGAGTATCATGGTGCTCATCATTGTGATCAGCGCTGAAACTAGATCCCTTTCAAAATCACCAACGAATACAGGAAGCACATTCCATGCTCACCACAATGATAAGTATGGAATGCTCATCACAATTTGAACAATTCAGATCGATTTTAGATAGTTCATATTGAATTTAAGTTTTTTTAATATATTTTAATCAACTTTTTATTTTAATAGATACAGAATTTTAAATAAATATAATATCATAACTAACATATCTTTAAAAAATAAATTTATCACTTAAAAAAATTATATACTAAAAATTTAAATCTGAACCATCCATATTAGATTTTGGATGGTTTAAATTGTATTATAGTGATGAGCACATAATATTTATTATTATGGTGAGCACTAAATGAAGACCGTGAAATTGATGGAAGATGGCATTTAATGGCGCATGGTGATTCTGGTAACTTTCTTTGTATCAAATAATAATATTAGTAAACAACAAATTAAGCACTATGAAAAGCATCTGGAAATTACGCATTTATTAGCTTTAGATATTTTCATCATATTGTTGTGGATTATAGGCGCAATAGAGATTTTTTTCCCCTTAGTGAGTAATGATATTCGACCTAATTACAATATCAGATATTTTCATCAGTACGTTAAAGCATGGTGGTGGGACGTGCTTAGGGAGAAAAACAAAAAAGAGAGAGTCAAATACCAATTTAATCTATTGGGAGATACTTAGAGAATTGCAAATAAAATGGTCTCCAAATGTTACGTGGAAGCATCGCCATATAAGATAAGGTTGAACCGCGCGATAGTACAAGAGAGGGAGAACTCAGTTTTTTCAATGTTTGTACTGTTAACACTTTGATTTTTTTTTTTAAAGTGTAAAGAGACATTATTTTAGGTGAGGTTCTCATTTAAATTAATTGCTCCCCGTGCAATGGACGGGACAGCACAGTCTAGTCAACGCAATAAATTAGTTGCACGGGACAGCACCACTAGTCAACGAATAAATTAGTTGCACGGGACAGCACCATCTACTCAACGCAATAACAAAACCACCCTCAGCGTTTATGAATTTTGTTGGGGTTTTTGGAATCAAACATCAAAACCGCGTTTGGGAGCAAGACGGCCGTTTAGGAAAAAAACAAAAAACAAAAAAACAAAAATTCTCAAATAAAGTGGCGCCGCCACGGATCACTGAGCGCTTCCCATAGCTAAACGCTATCGAGAGTAGCCTCCGTGCGTTTGGGCGGCAAACCCCGCGAGCAAAATGGAGAAGGGCAGAAACGTGGTGGTTTCAGCTCTACAGTTTGCCTGCACTGACGACGTCTCAACCAATGTCGCCACCGCCGAGAGGTGCCCATGTTTGGAACTCACTTTTGATTGATCATCTTTCCTTACAGCCCTAATTCACACTCTTAATGTCTAAAAAGCTGAACTTGATCACACTTGTATAGAAAATCTTGAGCTACCCGCGATAAAAAGATTTCTACTTTACCCTTTCCATGATCAGAAGTCTGTACATCGCTCATTTATTACAGATTGTGTTAACCTTCGAATGTTTAATATCACTGCTTTGTGCAACAGCTAAAACCTATAGTTCTTCTCTATGGAATCCACATGACAACTTTCTTGAAGGCGGACTACTTCAAAGAACTTTGATTGTTAGACAAAGATTTGAACATTTCTTGAGGAATCCATGTTAAATTCGTGCAAAATTCTCCTCACAAATCTTGAGCCAGTTTCTTTGTTAGAACCCAATTTCTGGTTCCAGTTTAAAATTGTTTATAGTTGGGCTAGGGTCTCGAGCAAATCAGTTCAACTCATTGCGCATATTTCAATCCTGGAATGTTTGCAAATATACATAAATATATATATATTTTTGGGATACAGTAATGTTTGCAAATGCTTTGCGATAGTTCTTGCTGCAACCGATCCAGCATTCTGCTCTTCTTCTTTGTCCAGGAAGAGCGGCGTCTTTTTTAAGTTTCCTGGCTGCTACTTAGATGTTTAGAAACAGTTCGATCTTACGGGTTCTGTGACATTTAGATGCTAAATAAAGTACATATAGTTCTATCTTATGGGCTGTGTCTTTCTGAGGCTACTTCTTTTTCCGTTTCCATGTGATTTCAATCATACGACGTAAAAAATTACCGTAATTATCAATGACAATATATCTATGGATGTCATTTGATGCTTCTGGCTCTTCTGTGCAGGCTTGTTAGAGCTGCTCATAAAAAAGGTGCAAATATTATTCTTATTCAGGTTTGTAAATCTTGAATGCGGGCTGTCTAGCTCTTGCATGCTCCCTCCTTATTTTACACTATTATAGAAATTCTAAAACACTACATCTTTTGTTGGATTCATATTGTTTATAAGCGAAAGGCTTGTGCTTCCTAATTATTTCATGAAGGGATTATCTACAGTTTATAATCTGATTGCACAGCGGCTTTTCTTCCGTTGCTTTTATAAATGCCATTGTTCTCTCATTGGGCTGGAAAAGATAAGCTAAGCGATATTCTAAATGCCAAATATAGGATCTGGTTAAGTGATGAAGAAAGCAAAATCGTTCATTTTACTATGTTGTATCAAATGGAATTGGTGTTAGATTTGAACAATGTGCTATTCCACCTATAAATTATTCATTTGTATAAATTGTTCGGCCAGGATTGATTCTATGATGGTCGTTGGTCTTGCTTCATTTGATGCTTAACTTTTAATTTCAGCTTAAAACCTTCCATCTAAGGGAAATTGAATTTCTTGGTGTTAGATGTTTTTATGGAAACAATGGATTTCTGTCCAATGGCAGGACATTGTAGTGGACTCATTACTTCTGATGGTTATTGCATTCCTGATGGGTTGTTGATTAGTTCATCCTCACGAATGACTGTAGGAACTCTTTGAAGGTTATTACTTCTGTCAGGCACAGAGAGAGGATTACATTCAAAGAGCTAAGCCTCATGAGGGCCACCCAACAATTCTAAGGTTCATAGGAGAACTGTCTTTTGTAGTTTCGTTCTCTGTGTCTTTTGTAGGTACTCTTTGAAGGTTATTACTTCTGTCAGTCAATGTTGGCATGCCATTTTGGCTTGAATCATATACGGTTCTTTTTAAGCCTTTAGTGGACAGGAATAAAATTTGAATATGACTTTAACTTGCATTGACTTTGCAGTTAATCATATCTTTTATTTCCATTCGCATGCTATAGGATGCAGAAACTTGCTAAGGAGTTAGGTGTAGTCATACCTGTTAGCTTCTTTGAGGAGGCAAACAATGCACATTATAATTCTATAGCCATTGTTGATGCTGATGGAACTGATCTTGGGGTCTACAGAAAGTCACACATCCCAGATGGACCAGGTATGAAATTTTGAGGTTATTTGAGCATAGTTTACCATCCAAACAACTTAAATCATTAACCCTTTCTACAGGTTACCAGGAAAAGTTCTATTTTAATCCAGGTGACACAGGCTTTAAGGTGGGCACCAAGGATAAACTTTACCAATATCCACTGCTTTTAGTGGCTCGTTTTTGTTTTATGGTTTCTGGGATGATATTGTAACATTGGATGTCTTTCAAAACAGGTTTTCCAGACCAAATTTGCAAAGATTGGAGCTGGTAAGACCAAAGAATTACTTTTACTGTTCACAGTTTATTCTATTAACCTGCTCTCTGAGAAGGTGATGTTAACCCTTTGTTTGGTATTTAGCATCAACTATGAAGACGTCTAAGACAGACGGAAAGGCATTGTACCTGTAATTTTTTCCGAGTTGTTTGGCCTTGGTTTTACTGTAGGATATACTTTTGCAACAAGTAACATTTCGGAAGTTTTATTTTTAATCTTTCTGCCAGATGGAACTTCACTGAGGATACGGGAGATTGAGTCTGACAATTATTATGTTTTAATTTTAATGTCAGCTATCTGCTGGGATCAGTGGTTTCCAGAGGCAGCACGGGCAATGGTTCTTCAAGGTGCTGAGGTTTTGCTTTATCCCACGGCTATTGGGTCTGAACCTCAAGACGAAGGGCTAGACTCCCGTGATCATTGGAAGCGGGTTATGCAAGGACATGCTGGGGCCAATTTGGTAGGTTTTGTAGATCACTTGACATGCTCACAAATATTTCTTTTACATTTACATCAATGTTTCTGTTCAAGAAGTTTCACTAACGTGGTGTTTGGCATGTGCAAAGTATAATCTCCTTTGCCCTTGGAACCCTATTAATGAGAATTTTTTTGGGTCGGATCATTAATGAGATATTTAAGAAAAAGAAATATTTAAATTTATGTGCCCCAAATAGTATAGGGATTTTCAAATTCTTGGAAGAAATTAAGAAAAAGCGTACAGTAAATGCTACTGAAGTCTTTACTCTCCAAGCTATTGAATAAAATAATTCTGGAATTTGCAGGTGCCTGTTGTGGCTTCAAATCGAATAGGAAAGGAGATAATTGACACTGAGCATGGGAAAAGTGAGATTACATTTTATGGAAACTCTTTTATCGCAGGTAGTTATTCTGACCTTTGTTTTAGTGCGTCGGGAAAAAAAAAAGCCTTAATCCCTGACTAATAATGGAATGGGGTCTTTCAATGAAAAATTGAAAACTGATCATCTTTCAACTCTTGAATCTTGATGTATCTTCTTGCTCTGTAGCCCCCTCCTCTGTTTTCTTGTTCATGATAGTTCAGTAAACTCAATGTCATTTTCTTCATCATCTGAGGAATTTAGCTGCAAATATAACTATTCTGAATCTTGTTTACTTTGTTTCAATGAACAGGACCTACTGGAGAAATTGTTTCAACTGCTGATGATAAAGAAGAAGCTGTTCTTATCGCTGAATTTGACCTGGACAAGATCAAATCACAGCGACATTGTTGGGGTGTATTCCGAGATCGCCGACCAGAACTATATAAGGTGCTACTGACACTAGATGGCACCAATACTGTTCTGTAAAAAAAAAAAAAAAAGCCTCCACGACATTGTTATGGAATTATGTATGGGATGTTTTAGTCCTCTAAATGCCTCCAGGACATGTATCATCATCAATAATGAGGGTGAACAAATATTATTATCTACCAGTCCATTGTAATTCAATAAATATGTAGACTTGAGAGCCATTCAGCCAAGTACTCGGATATTCTGTATTAGATCTTTCGGTTATTATGATTAACTTGAATCACTTCATATCATCTCTCAAGCCTTGTGTTTTGTCCATGTTGATAGTGTGGGAGATTGCTGTTTACTCCACAAAAGATTAGTCAAATTGCTTAGATATGTGAGTTGCGAAGCATGATCCTGCAGATGAAGATTCATTTGTCCTGTGATCGCCTTGATATAAAGATCTTATTTTAGGCAGAAATGTCGTTTTCTCCCTTTTTAAAGGTATACGTCAATTCTATCAAATGGATTTTTTTTTTTTTGAAAAAAAAATCTATCCAATTGGGTTCCAATCTGCTTTTATTGTGGAAAAAACTTTGTTGTCCACTTGCCTTCTTTAATTTACGAAGTTAAAAGTTCAATAAAGAAGATACTCTCAGAAAAGAGAGATAAAAAGAGGAACAGGGGCACAAGGATTCTCTTGCTAGAGCTTTCTTGTATTCTCCCGCGGCCATTCTCGTGAGAAAAATATCCTTTTATTTGTGGACAAATAGATGCCATATTTCTTCCAAGAATACGCTGTGTTTCTTGACTCTTCATCTCTGTGAAGACCAGAACCAAAAGGAACGGTGATCTCCCCCCCCCCCCTTCAAAAGAACGGTTATCTCTCTCTAGTCCATCCCTTTCCTAAAATATGAGTATAATAATTATGAAAATTTTTAAACTTGTGTTATATTTACTTTAAATAATATAGAAATGGTGGGTTATACCTAAAATAATTTATCGTTCAGTTCATGTGTACGTTCGAGAAAACCGCATGCTAAACATCGCTAGTTTCAAGTGAGTCAACCCCTTTTGGCCACAGAATCTTCGACGTAGCCAATTTTTTGGAAACAGAGAACGCGTCAGGTCAGTTTAACCTCACGAAACTCATATGCTAAGTGAAACTATGATCTGATTTGAAATAGCTTGAGATTTACGTGGACAAAAAAGGGCAAATGATGGGATATACTATATCGATGAAGAGATCACGTACACAAGTATCCAAGAGTTTCCTCCTATGAATCGATACAAAATGAGCTAGGCATTGTACCTAACTCATGCATACAAATCATCCCTTTTTCTTATTAAAAAAACTGATACATATCAGAGGAATGCATATATATGTTTAAACACTAACACCATTTTCTACATTCACTTGATCTGTTTCATTAGTACCACTTTCTCCATTTCCACTATCTTCTTCTGCTTCTTCATCATCTTCTTCGTTTTCTGCTTCCTCCTCCTCCTCCTCTTCTTCAGCATCTTCTTGCAGAAGAACATCATCATCAGGCTGAACAAAGTTGAGCGTCAGCCTTCCATTTTCCCTATGAGCATGAAGAAATTCCTTGGTAGGTATTCTTATTTCTTTCAGCACAAATCTCCCATTGTCTCTGTAAGACCTGAAGCAAACCCATGGCTTCCCGTTCTTCCCTATACAAGAAATAGGAGGAGGGTATTGTGTCTCTCCCACACTTCCCCTTGACTTCCTCCCATAGTGCTGGCCATTGCTCGAATTTCCTAAAGGAATATCCTCTTTCACTTTCAGCACCTCCCAAGTTTCATTCATTCCATTCTTCAATTCTTCAACATTATCTGAGCTTTCGAAGCCAAGTCCCTCAGTGCAAAGTTGCAGACTTTCACTGCCTCGGAGACTTTTGGAGTGGCTTTTTGATTCTGGAGCTCTCACAGTATCTTTCTGGGGAACCGATTCTAGTGATGATGAAGAATAACATGCTGGTGGAGGAAAGGATAAGTCTGGACTCTCTTTGAAATGGAGCTCACCAAATATCTCAGTGAATGAGCTTTGCTCTATGGGTTTTTTAGGTTTAATTTGGCTAAATGAGAGGGATTCAAGTAGAGTTGGGTTTTCTGGCAATGGGTTTTCGAAGATGTGCTGCAGACTTCTGCAAGCTGCCATGGCTGAACTTGCCGTGCAGTATTCTTCTATAGGAAGATCAATGTTCTCTAGAGAAAGGGAAAGAGAGGAGAAGATAGAGGGCACGAGAGAAGCATGATCTGCAAAAGCCAAGAGGGAACTCTGATTTTGGAGTCTTTTTGTGATGGAGTGGACTGCGGAATTAAATGGGTAGTTATAGGTGGGGAGCTTGGTTTGAATTCAAGTAATTTGGGTGACATTCACCCTACTATATGTAGAAGTTGGGTTTTATTATAGTCACTCAAGAGTGCATCGGGTATGAGACATCAGTGTTTTTATGACCACACCAACGCGGGTTTGATGATCATCATTACTTTTTTTTTTTTTAAATTATAGTGGATTTTGTGTACAAAAGCATCTAAAAGTGACATTACATTAAAAACTAAACGTCCACTTAAACAAGAAGTGGGTCCCATAATGGTTGCAAGGAAAATTCAAAATAGATGTGAACATACCTTAAAGATAAAGTCATATTTATGACTTATGAACAGTATAACTTCTTGTAACTTTTATATTTATATCAATAATTGTGTTATATTCTTGGCACAATAAAATTTAAGATTCATAGATAGAAAGTCGCACTATTCGTGAGCTATAGACAACGTCAAACCTTAGCTTAAAATTATTTCTGAATGTATGGTAGACTAAAATTATGATTTTTCTCTTGTTCAATTGAACAATCATGTCAATCTTGGTATCATCAAAACAAATGTCAAATTTGGGGTACAAGTTTTCATAGGCCTGATAAATTGGTTTGAAGTGTAGACATGTAACACAAATTGTAGCAGACAAAAAAATGACAGCAAAATGCATATATAGCATTTCTTCTTTTGATACGTGAAGAAGGGCAGAACCATAGCATCTCAACAATGCCCTCTGGTGCAAACAAAAATGGGAGAGGACCACAACCCTCTTAGTATGTGGAAGCCAAATTCCATCAAACTTTTGTTGACGGTGTCATCTACTCTTAATGGTGGCGTCCAGACTATGCTGATGTGATTGCCAATACCATTTTCTGCTCTTAAACTCTCCACATTCTCACATAGTTGAGCCACTTGTTTCCTTCCCAAGTGGCCTTTCACATTTCAATATCAAAAGCTACGTGGCTTTCTCTAGTGGACTTTTGTGGCAACACGTGTCTATAAAATGATTGGACAGGTGGAAGGCTACCTAGTCGTTGAATTGTGATCACAAATTTTGGGAGGACCTCATCCAGCAACTCAGGGCTTGAATCAAGTCGTTAATAAACAAGAAAAACATGCATCTCCTTGGCTCAGAATACACCAAGTTTTCGGAAGGCAAGTTATGTCACTTGAACCAAGAAGACTTTTGAGTCACACTGGCCCAGGTTAAACCATGCTATATTACAGAGGTTGTCCTTGTAATGAATCTATAATACAACCCTCTTTTAAGCTACAATTTTATGGGTAATTGGTGATTTCTAGATTTATCTAACCCACTTCTCGCGAAGTTTAAGTCTGAAAATCATATATGTAAGGGAAGGTGGAGTTTTTATTACTACCAAATGAGTATCTTCTATCCTACACATATGCAGATTTTTGAACCAATGTGAAGGCAAGATACTAGTCGCCACGTGCCTCTGTGCCTTTTGCCTCCGGTAATTATCATTTCTGGAAGGAACAAGAGGAATATTCGGTTTCAATCCTTTTTACTTGTACCATCTTATCTAGGAAAATGGTTGATTCTCTGCCCTCGTTTTCACCGCCTTATCATGATATGCATATAAGTACAACTAATATAGATCGATTGCTTCCATGTTTTAAAAAAGTTCCAATGTTCCCATTATCATTATCGCCTGGTCTTCTTTCCTCAGCTCGCTTGCCACCTCTCATGAAACGTCATCAATTTTGTCTATATTTTGTGGACCTGACTTTTCACAATCGCGCAAATCGTATTGTATACATATATCACTAAAAATCTGATGTTGGGACGTACAGTCCTTGATTGAACTGAAAAATATCCAAGGGAAAATTGGAAAGATGAAATTTTCAAATGAAAATGAATTAATATTTGCTTGAATACAACTAAAGTTAAAATGGTTGAAAGCGTGATGCAACCCACTCCCATTCTAGAGCCACAACTTCTTGCCTTTCACTCCTCTCTCTCCAGGAATGAAAGTGAGTTGAAAGTGAATTTCCCCCCACTTTTCACCCTTCTCTAAGCAACAATTTAGAAGGATTTTCATGTTAATGTGGGAACCCAAAAGCATTGTGAATAAAGCAACATACATTTCAACTATTATTCGGGAATAAATATGAGAAGACAAGCAAACACACGATAACCAGGATTCATTACAATCTAGTGTATTCATAGATCCCGGCAAATAAACGAAACAATACAATAAACACTTAACAATCAAACAAATTTACAATGCCACAATGTTTATAGAATAAGTTTACTCCAGCATGTTTGTGCTTGTTTCACCGCCATGGTTCTGCCTTCTCAGATCTTGAATTTATGCGACTCAGTTTACTGGTTCCCTTGGTTTTCTCAACAGTCGTTGTTCCTTGGTTAGAGGATTGATGGTCTCTGGTTTTCTTGGATCCCTTTCTTGAATTCGAATTGCTTGATTGGCCTGTCTTGCTCTTCCCAACATTTCCTTTAGGTGGATAATCACAATACAAATCCTCGTGGCATACTGGGTTTTCAGAAGAAGTCTCCAAACCACCAGATTCTCCTCCAGTTAAGTTGGTTTCCTGGTGGGAATCAGGGGCAGGGTTACTTTCTGAGACAGTGTTTTCAGTTGTGAGGGCCTGAGCCTCTTCATTATCTTTAGCAGAATCTGGCTGGCAGAACTGTATAGGGCTATGGTGACTATTATCATCAGAGGGCTCTAAATGAAAACCAGGCGAAGGTTCCACTATAGAATCCCTTCTTTCCCTCAGCGTCCTTAGTATCAGTGTCTTCAAGAAGTTCATCACTTGAACTGCATACATCAACGCAGTCAGAGGGTCGGCCATCTGCATTCAGAAGGTCAGAATTCTGTCATTGACATCCCCGCCATCAAATTTGTATAGATAGACCATTGCACTGTCAAATTTACTAGGAATCATAGTACTTCACCAGACACCCCCTTTGGAGAAAGGGCACATCCCAATATTATAACTTCTAATTAGAATCAATATCAATAAATAGATATATGTAAGTCAGAAACTTGCGGAAAACCGCACAGTTCACAGTGCTGAGTTATGAATATTATGGCTTCTAGTCTCAAGCTCCATGCATTTGGTGCATGAGATCCAGTTTGCAGCATTTAGTGGGATAATACCATGTCACTTTATTGTATTTCCTCTAGAATTAGGAACTTAGAGGAGCCTACCTGAGTCATGTTTGGGGCGAAAACCATTGCAATGTTGCGTGCATTCATTTTATTCAGATGTTCATACTGGACAACGTCAGTCATCAGATTGATTGCCCAGTCCAAGAGGGCAGCTTCAGTGGGAGGCAGATTCCTTGCTAGTTCAGCACACTCCTCTTCAGTTTGGCTTTTCATTACCTGATCAGGTGATAAGGAATCCAGAACGCCTATTGGCAGTTCCCTAAACCAAGCCTTGGTAATGTACAAGAATATCAAACCAATTGTTAGATTAAGTGCAAACTAAGCATTAAACAGAATCACACAGACATATAGCAAATTTGTTAGCAGCAGCCACAGAAACTGATTTCTCATGGACCTCTAAATTCTCTCTGCAAAATACATTATTGCACTTTTATATCAATTCGATAGTCGGTTTGAACAATTGTACTGTTCATTAGACCTATACAAATAAACTAGTCGTGAATATCATAAATTCTGAGAGCAAATTCATTCATCAATACAATATCTATTTCAACACAAGGATATATGAACAAATGCACTAGAAGAGAGGAATCGAAGGCAATTTGACCTGCGATTTTATACCTTGATAAGTCCCGCTAAGCAATGTACATCAACGCCTTCAGGGACCACTCCCCTGTTTAATTGGTCCCTAACATATTCCTCTTGACTATTTTCTGCATTAATTCTGAATATGCCCTCTGCCTGCACAAGTGAATTTAACAATTCATCCATTAACAATCAAATTGGCAAACAGTAGAAACTTAGAGAGTGTAAGTCCCTCTAGAGTCTAGAGCAGATGATACAAAAGCATCCGAGCAGGACAGTCCTTTTTGGCTATTTTATGCATAATGTTTGTAGCGGCTAAGAAGTCTAAATGAGAAGAAGCTGGAAAATAGGAAAAAGAGAAATTGATAATGATAATGAACTGGTTAAAACCTGCAAACCTCCTTCACTATACAGGCGTTTTTGCATTAATAGCAGAATAGTTGGCACGCTGTTCCCTCTGGAGTCAAATGATAGCTGCATGGATTCTGTTGAAACTCCAAAGACAGTGGCACTATATGGGACAATTCAAAGAAATAGTTGGAGTGCTTGCGTGAAGAATCAGCAAAAACAGATTATCTATAAAGGAATCATAATTTAATCAACATTCAGAAGTAAACAGTCTTATACGACCCCGGGGGGGGGGGGGGGGACGAAATGGAGTCATTAGTTTACTTGTATAGGCAAGATCAAGCATGGAAGATATACGTTAAGTATGGAAAGCGAAAGGAAATGGGGATGCGGGTGACTATCACAAGACTCTTCACAATCATTTAAAATATTACTCTAAAAGAACTATTTGTAAATATTTAAAAAAGAAAGATTTATTTATTATACTCCTCCCGTCCTTAATATAAGACTCACTTAACTAATTTGATTAGATTAAAGAAGTTAGGTAAGTTAGTTAATTATAAAAAATGTGACACGTTTTTCCTAAAATATCATAATCATCTTTCTTAATACCCCATCTCCCTTTTCTACTTGATTATGGTTGAGGGAGTATCTATAGGGGTAATTTAGAGAAAATTGATAAATATGAGAAATGGGTCTTATATTTAAGACCAAAACCAATTCAATAATTGGGTCCTATATTAAGGACCGGGAGAGTATCAGATATATAATTAGATGTGTTTAATAAATAATATATATAATTAAATTCCAAAATACATTACAAGCATTAGGACAAATATAAGAGACAGATAGCAGAAAGGACTAAGCAGTAAAAAATAACGAAGACTAATGACAAAAATGAGTTTTTTTGCTATTCATGAGTATTCTTCTGTTAGAAACAATTCAATTTGAAGTATTGTTGGGTACTTAAATATCAGTACCTTTTGTAATGAGGATTTTAATCTTAGTTTATCATGAAAAAATGTCTTCTACTAGACTTAATCGGGGTTGCTCAGCGGACAAAAATGAAATGGAAGGCGAAATAACAAAGAAAGTGAGAAAGAAAGAGAGTAAACAATGGAAAGGTCAATTTGCTCAAACTTGGGTTTCCGATGAAAAAGTTATTCGGCCCAATACGAATCTAAATCTCACACAGATAGCTTTTTTGGGGTCATAACTCAGGTATTGGGATTGCGAATTTTTTGGTCCCATCATAGTTCGCCCAAAAAAATCAGGACAAGACTTAAGGGCCCAGAGGGGGAAAACCATCCTGTAATCCGTGGACAATTTGGAATATGTATGTTGAATTTTGTCACTAAATCGCCCTTTGCAACTTGGAAACTTGGATTTTTCTCTAAAAGGGAAATAAATCAAAGGCCCAATGGGTATACCAGTTAAAATAGATCGATTGCCTCATCAATTATTACATGGGGCACAAAATGATTTTCAAAGTCATTTATTAAACTCCCTGATCCAAATCATTAAGATTCAAGCCCGTGCGTATCCCAAACTAGAGATCACGTCTGCCAAAAAGTAAAACGAAAAAAAAAAAAAAAATCGTGGTCTCAAAACCATTGACCTCACACTTGTAATCCGTCCATTTCGAGTCTAACCCATATACCATACACGCTAGCTAGACACATTAACGTAACTCCACGGTCGCAAATTTTTCTTGCCATGAACAGAGGTAAAGATATTACTACCTAATTAGAAGATCTTATTTGTATACTATAAATAAAGTCTTATCATTAGGATTGTAGGTAGTAATACTTAAAAGCATGCATGATTATAAACATGTCAACGTCGGTTTGGAAACCGAATTTCATTAAGCTTGGCACTTGAGAAGAAGTAGAAGAAGGAGAAATGAACTCGGCGTGCGATGGTTATAAAAAGTTAGAAGAAGGAGAAGAAGTACCTAGCACTGGGAGGCCTTCTGGGCACTTCAGGTTCGAATTCGTCAGGCAAACCCAAGAAACCATTGAACCTATCAAATGTGACGTGCGCAACATGGCGCACGTTAGTCGGCCATCCGATCTCCATCTTGCAGAGCTCCCTCCTATTACTCTTACAGCCAATCAGTGGTTTCCTGAAAAGCGTCGCAACAAGTGCCAACACAGAAAGTTGTTCGCTCCGGTGCTTATTATCCCTGTCCTTCAGCTCCTGATCAGTGTCTGAATACGCCGTTGTATTATTATTACGATCCTCCTCGATCACAGAAGACGAGCGAGTCTGTGTTGCTTGGATGAAGAGAATGCCATTACTGGGAAGTGCTGTGGAAGAAAGTGAAGGAGGAGGAGGAGGAGGAGAAGAGCTTCTGCTTGACGAGGAAGAAAAATGGGAATAAGGGCAATGAAGGACCTCGGTCATGGCTGGCAATGAAAGGGGACTTTTCTTAAAATATAAAAAACCCAAGAACCCAAAAACGCTTGAGAGATATTGTGGACTAAGAAAACAATAATGAAAGGGAAATATTTGTTGATTTCTTCAGCAATATGAGAATTTCACTGAGAGAGAGAGATTTGAAGATGGAGTTGATTTGAAGCAAAAGGGTAAGCAGAATGTGGGACGTGAGCATCATTAACTGAATTTTTTAAAGTAGTTATATGTGTTGTTGCGTGTTGTGGTGCGTTCAGCAAGCAAAGACGACTTAGAATACAGAAGGATGCGGAAGTGAAGGGGAAAGACGGAAAGAGAAAGAAAATTTATTGGTGGGAAATGAATTGAGAGCTAGAAAATTTTAGAATAGGGATATTCAATCATGTCCAAAATCAGTGTTGTTGAAAGTTGCAGGTTGAAAGAGCAATAATAATATAATAATATACAGTTTGGTGGCGCTTCAGATTTGTCGCTTCATCTGCGTTACAGACCTTATTAGTAGTAATCTTTTATTAAAAGCTTCAAACCATTCGACAAAAAGGAGGGGAGGAAAAAAAAAGGTTTCAAGCCTTCAAGGTGAGGACCGAGGATCCTTGTATAATCTGCATAGTGGGTAGTACAGTAATCTGTTATGCGCGTCTCCAATTATGGCCAAAAAAAAGAAAACTATGCTGGAAAGTTTTGGTAAATATCCAAGGTGTTTATGATCTGACTCGTGACAAGTACAAGTTAGAGTACAATCTTAAAAGATTAGCATAGTCTTTTTTGGTCGGAAAACTCTCAATAAAAACACTAATTGCGATTAACACAAACTTAGAGAGAGAACTTGATTCTAAAAGACAAGACAGAAAAAACCCTTAAATTTATGAACTCTGCTATATTTGTGAAAATCTCCAAGATGGGATGACTAAAATTTTTTATCGTTTGATGTCAAAGAAATATATAGTTAAAAAGCAAAGTAAAACATTTGAATTACATTTGTTTAATGAAAAGAGTGAGAGAAGGAAGGGGTGAATCATGTGAAAACAGACTCACATAAAATTAAGAAGAATACATTTGCACTTCTTAATTTTGTTTCTGATCACTCGGAAAAATCTTGATTTGTCTTGGTCATAATATCTACAAAAATATGCTAACTACCATACATAGTACTCGATCTTTTTGAGTATTCTTTACATAAGAGTTATCCAAAAGTTATCAAGTAAACTTTGAGATTACCCCAAATCAAATACATATATAACAAAATGTAAAAATATACTGCTGCAAGTACATGTTTAATATATGCTTGTCAAATCTGGTTCTGTGTGCCAAGCCATGCGTGATATATATATTGGCATATAAAATAATGGTGTTAAATAAAATTTAGAATTAAGTAATAGCTATAAGCTAAATGATGATAAAATAACAAAGCGAACTAGTATATGGTGATATGGCGGCGAGCCTCGCATTCCGCGTTTGAAAGAACATGAGGTGGATGGGAGTAAAAGCTGGTGAATTGTTGCAGATCGCAGATAGACAATATGATAACAAAAAGAAAATTGAACAACCACGGAGAAGAACAACACTATTGTTTCCTTTGGATAAAGAATTAGCATAGTGCGTTATTTCCCTTCCAAGTCAAGTTAGAAAATGTCAAAAGTAAGACAAGTAGACAACAACGATGGCCACGGCACGGGATCGCCTCCTGTGAGCATCTCTACACTGCCTCACGATTCCGAAATTTTGAACCGTTGATCGCATCCAACAGCTCTCACCTCATTTGCCCCTCGCTTATCTCTATCTTATGTTGCAACTTGCATCCCAACTCCCACTATTAGTCTATTACCATCCGTTTTTTATTACTTTAAACTTTTGTAATTAAATAGTTTTTTTACTTATTGATAATAAATTCAGAAAAAACTTAGGTCGAGTTGTTTATATCTATTATATCAAGTTCTCTAATTACACATAGTCACATTTTTCTTTTGTTTTATGTGAATTTATAATTAAATACTAACATTTTAAAAATAGGATACATAAACATGTGTGATGGAAGAACCTGATATAATGAATATAAAAAACTTAGGGTACGTTGGGTATGAATAAAGTGAAGGGGAAGAGAGGTGAGAAAAAATTTTAATGGGTTCATTTAAAAAAAATTGAACAAGTGGGGTTAAAAGTTTTTAATTAATTTTTATTACTTTTTTATCTTATATTTTATCTTTACTAAAATTTTAAAATCCCCCTTCTCCTATATTTTAAATCAAACTCATTAAGATTTTTTCTTGTCCAAATTTTTAATATTTGATTTAAATCTCACTAAAAGTTTTTGATTGCAAACACTGTTGGGTATTTTTATACCTTCCTTTCTTCATACATATATTATGAAAAGTTATTTATATCTGTGTAATCTTTTTCCTATTCGTTCAGTATTTGTATTTCAGTGCCAGTAGGAATCAAATGCAGTTGTGAATCTATCCCTCGTGTAACGTGTGAGAAAGAAAAGTAATCATAGTGCAAATAAAAACAAAACAATAAAATTTTTCATTGGAGTTGAATAAATAATTTAAAATTTTTTAAATTTAAAAAAAAACCAAAAAGGAAACAAAAAAGAAAAAAAGAAAAAAGGGGAGGGGGGAAAGAGAGGATGGATTCTGGAGTACGCTAGCTGTAGGCCTGTAGCTGTTGGATATAATTAACGGTCCATATATGCTCGCAATTGTGGCGCACTGCAGGTAACAGGATCAGGGGATCCACGTCCCGATGACAGGTCTTTCTCCCCCTCACTCGCTCTCCATTTTTATTTATTTATTTATTTATTCTTTACATGGACTCTCTCCACATAAACACGCGCACATTTACATTGATCATATTAAAATTGTGAATGAGGGGATGATTAAAAATCAGAAGTGGAATCGGTTGATATGCGTTTGGGCAGCCGAATCATTGGATGTTTGACGCGTATTAGGTTTTGGGCTCCTTGACGGCAATGATTATCCAAAGAAGCTAACCGTTAATTCGGAAGTTATGGAAATTTACAATTTACGCAGAAATTTCAATGCATAGGGAAGCAGAACACATAAAAAAAAATAACAACAATAATAATACTCGTATCATTAATAACTGAACAAATTGCTCAGGTCGTTTACTCTCTCAAGGAACACACAGAGGTCGAGAGAATGTATGATTATGAATTTATGATTAACATGACTCCACTGGCAATACCAGCCAGGAGATCATTTTGGGTTCACTAAGGGTTCATTGCACGAAATCTCCCAACTAGCGTTCTCATTTATTCATTAAAAAAAATGAAAAACGGGTTTTATTTTATTTATTATCTATTGTTCAAATAACAATGTTTATAAAATTCATACCGTTGAAGTAAACCAAAAAAAAAAAATGATAGTGTTGAAATGGTTCACTTCATCTGGCCAAAAAAAGAAAAAAAAAGAAATGGTTCACTTCATAGTCCTCTGCCCTAGCGAGACGATATTATCTCTTGAATTAGGATTCATCATCGTTGGGCGCGAGGCATCGATTAACTTCTACGCGGGAACATACCCATACTAGTACATTGGATTCTAATTAAATGTACTTAACTAATAGCGGTACTGTGATGGGTAACTTTCAGAAAATTCCTCATGTTCATCTCTTTTTCAAGATAATTCTCCACATGTAAGCAATAGGTGGACGTTGATGGAGGTTAGATCGGTAAATCCTGAGTTTACTACTGTATTTTAGCTAGCAAATTGTGATTTAAGTATGGTTTTTGAAATGCGACTCTCCCAAAAGAGAGAGAAGAAGGGGAAAAAAAAACATAGCATCATGAACTTGTTGATTAAGAAATTATCTGGAATTGCGGTTTTATAGAATACAATATAAATATGTGAAAAGAGTTTTATTTTAATTTATTTAAAAATATTTATAAACATTTAAGATGTTGGAATTAATGACCTGGACTGATGAGAGTCTCCCCCCTTCATGCTCTTATCAAACGCCGCTGCGCGGTGCCTCCAAGCATACCTGAGTGTTCATGCACGTCTTTGGTGATATATTCCTTCGTATTCCTTAGGATTTATTCGCTGCATTCATAATTACCCGCTTCGCTCAAAATCGAGTCCGCGTGAATGGCGAGATTTCACCTTTTTGGATAAATTACCAAGTTGTTGTCATCTCGTGATGGTGTGGCTGATTTTCTGTAGATTTTATGGACACATCAAACGCAATTTTTTCTTTTGTGCATGACATAAAATTTTGAACTAACATTTAGCTTTTTATTAAAAAGGTATATTTTTTTTATTAGATCTCATCAAACACTAAATATAAATATCTTTTTGAGATTCATACTTAACCTCTTTCACTACGTATGGAAAGTATTTAGATAAAAACCAAACTATAATTTTAAAATTGATTTTATAGAGTTAGATGTGATTATGTTAAAAAAAAATTTTATGCTAACTTATGTAAAAACATTTAAAAAAGTGCTTCTAAAAGCTCTCAAATTCTGCCATACTGTCATTCGCAGTGCACTTTTTTAATGGAGATGCTAATTATATACCCTCCCGACTACTGTTGAGGTGCCCCGTGGCCCGTGCCCTTATCATTTTGGGTCTTATTTGATGGCTCCTCGGCTCCCTATTGAAAACTATGTTTCCAATGGGCTGGTTTTGGTTAGTCTAACTAGGGGCATTTTAAGGACTTGATTGCTGTGAAGGAAATATGAAGAAGAGGAGGGGAAAAAAATTGAAAAAGTAAGATTTTAAAATTTTAAAAATTAAATTTTTTAAATCGAACTCATTTCCCTCCTCCCCCACTTTCTGTTTGAGAATGAGAAGTTTTAATAAGTTTAATGTTTTTAAAATGGAAGTCATTAAAATCTTAAATTTTCTACTCTCCGGCCAATCCAGGGTTAATTTTTTCAAATAGAAAAAAAATTAAAATCCATAAAGGATAAGATTTGTTTATATATAATGACGATTAATGGGTAAAAAATGATTAAATTTTGATTGAAAATACTAGTGACCCGGGTGAACAATGCAAATTTTAATCGCATTTATAATTTTGACTTTCCTCTAACCCAGCTCAGCTTGACCATTTATCAGACGTGGCAGACTGTGAGTGGCACAACTTATGTGTCGAGTTCCACCTGGCCAAACCCGTTTTGCTTCTCGGGAAACCGAGCAACAAGAAGAGCAGGAAAGGAAAACGAAGTTTCAGAATACTGAAGTGACAGATCGGACGATCGAGTCCCGTACAGTCTGCTTACATTGAGCAATCTGCATTTCTCGCTCCCTCGAATCCATGGCAGTGAGGGCAACAGTCTTGCATTTCCCAATTGACCCTGACGCCCAGGAGGGCTCGGGTTTGCCGTGGGGAGTGACGGTGACGCCCTTCGCGGCCAAGGACGAAAACGGTCAAGCTCCGGTGTATGGATCTGACGGACACCTCTTGCCCCGATGCGAGAATTGTTGGGCATACTTCAATACTTACTGCGAGCTCGAACAGTGGTCATGGAGTTGCTCGCTCTGCGGCACCCTCAATGGCCTTTCATCCAAGGCTATTACTCGATACTCTCACCCACAGTCTTGTGCCGAGATGATGTCTTCCTTCATAGATCTTGAATTACCGGGTAGGTGACTTTATGGCTATTTTCACCCATCGGCTTACTTGGAGGATGGTTGCTGTTTATATTATTTTTTGGCAGCACAGCTAAACATTCAATTTGAAGTGAATTGTTCCACTCAGTTTTCTGTCTTGTCCATTGGCAAATGTTTATAGCGCACTATGAGACTTCACGCTGTTCAGATTGCTTACTCGTTATTAATTGCAGAAGAATCATCAGAGGATGCAGTAATGCAAGCTCGTCCAGTCTATGTTGCTGCTGTTGACTTGTCCGGTAAGATTTTAGTGGTTAATAAATATTTTATTTTGTAATATTTACATCACAGCGTATTTAGATTCCGATGGTAATAATTTTCAACGGAACCTTCGTGATTGAATGTTAAGAGTGGGGTTGGTTCAACATGATTGCTTGGTTAAGAAATTCGCACCTTATGTATTTAACTGCAATTTTTTGCATTGCCTTGGATGGATTGATTTTCATTCAACACGTCAATAGGTAGTCCTGGTACCTGAATATGCAAGTATGATGAATACTGAACTCAGTTAATTGTTGAAGTTCTAATTTAAATGATTGTACTGATATAGCGGTCAGTAAAGTGATGGAGGTTATGTAGAATGAAAAAGCTATATCTGAAGAATTCTGGCTTAACTTCTGAAATTGCTTAGAGGGGAATTTAATATGACTTTGATTGCCCCCTCATATCCTCTTCTTGTCTGTTTCTTATCTATCTGATTCTCCAGAGAAGTCTTCAACGATCAATAAAAAACTAGTTTCCCTATGTATTTTTCTTATTGTGTTAATAATATAGTATTCTATGTTCACCTGCAGCTTCAGAGGAGTTTCTAGATCTCATTAAAAGCGCCTTGCTGGCAGCTTTGGAAGGTTAATATCTGGATCTAACTGTATGGTCCTTTCCTGCATAAAATTGAACCTTCAGAAGTTGGTTCTCAATTATTATTTTTGGTTCGCAGCTCTTGCTCCTGGTTCACTTTTTGGGCTTGCTACCTTCAGCCACAAATTAGGGTTGTATGATGTTCAAGGTCCTATACCTGTGGTAAAAAATGTCTTCATTCCTCCTGATACAGAGGGAACCTTAGCAATTGAGCTTGAAGATGTCATGCCTTTGTTACAGTTTTTGGCTCCTGTAGGTTAATAATATGGATTTCCCCTCACATTTCTCTGTGTTTTCTCATTCTGAAATGCAACTATTATATATGGATAAATTTTGATTCCAATATAAAATCTATAATTTTATTGCAGGTGGAAACTTGTAAGGAGCGTATTGCATCTGCCCTTGAAACACTGAGACCAACAACTTCATGGGAGAGAACCACAGCAGCAGGTCAAGGACTGGATGGTGTTCTAATAGGCGGGCGTGGTTTTGGGGTGGCAATGGAAGCTCTTTTCAATTACCTTGGATCTGAATATGGAAACACCTTTGCTTTAGGTGTGCATGACCAAACTCAAAGCTCACCATCTATGTTTAACATGTTGTTTTCATATTCGTTATACTGTACTCTTAAAGGCTCCAAGTAATTCTTGTTTCTATCACTGCCGCAGCTAGAGTTTTTGCCTTCTTGTCTGGTCCTCCTGATTATGGAGCTGGACAATTGGATACAAGAAGATATGGTGAGCAATATGCCAGCAAAGGAGAAGATGCAGACCGTGCCTTGCTCCCTGAGCAGACACCATTCTATAAAGATCTGGTATTATACTTATGTTATTTTTATTTTTATCTTGTTTTTGTGAGAAGTTGAAGAATTGACCTGTGTACTACAGGCTGCTGTTGCTGTTCAAGCAGGTGTCTGTGTGGACATATTTGCTGTAACAAATGAGTACACAGATTTGGCATCCCTAAAGTTCCTGAGCATTGAAAGTGGGGGTTCTTTATTATTATATACAAGTACAGAGGATTCAACTTTGCCCCAGGACATGTAAGTCCCGGTCTCTTCTGGTAGCGTAATACTCACACCCATTAGTTGCCATGGCTGTAAAATTATCTTAGTCGCTTAATTGGTAGAGTTCCTCCTATCACTCACGTTTACTCTAGAAAGCATAAGGATGCCAGGATAGGGGATATATGAAGAATTAGTCTTTGGGACTAGTTTTTAAATAGCATTTATATAAAACTAGCTTTTGCTTGTACTGATGGATTAGATAGTTATGAATATCTCTCCAGATGTGAAGTAGCAGCCCATGTATTACCCAAATGTCAGGTATTTGTGTTGTAGAGCTGCGTCTAATACCTAGAAGGCAGTTAGTAGCTTATGTGTCAGATTATTCTGGTTGATGTGGAAGTATATATGACTGTGACGTATTGTGAAGTAAACTGTGACGAGTTATTCAGGAACTTCCTTTGGCATTCCCCTTGGCTTTGTTGATTATGAGGTTAGATTCTAATTTCATAGATTAATAAAGAATTCCCTCCTCTTTTATCATTTCCCACTTCACCAATCCTTCGTTCTACATTTCTACTGGACCCTCAAAACAACAACAACCACCCTATACAATAATCCTAGATTTTCCCGTTAGTTCCCAACCAGTTCCGAATTACTCATAATTTAGATACTCTTTTTGGAAATTTAATGATAGTTAGTTTTGCTGAGACCAAATTGATAGCTTGTAGTTTCTTGGAATGTTTGACTTTGGGTGACTATATGTGGTCTCCTTATTTTGCAGGTTTCGGATGCTGAGTCGGCCATATGCTTTTGGTTGTATTCTACGATTAAGAACATCAACTGAATTTAAACCTGGCCATTCTGTAAGTCTGTGATATTGGATAAAATTTTCAAATTACAATTTTTTCATCTACATGTAGATTAATGCATTTTTTATTGCAGTATGGTCATTTTTTCCCAGATCCGCAATATGAAAATGTTCAGCACATCATTTGTTGTGACTCTTATGCCACATATGCTTATGACTTTGAGTTTGAGAACAACGTTGGATTTTCAAGGTACTAATACATCCGACTACTATCATGGCATGGTACTTACAGGCTTGAAAGCTTGCAAATTTTCAAAATGCTCATTCAAGTGATATAAAATCTTGCATTAATAATTTGCCTAAATTGCAAACTTAAGTCTATGATGTGATATTAATGTGATGTTAGCGGGATTTAGGTGATTTTAGATGCCCTTTTTGGCCTATAAATTGCATGCCAGAGAAAACTTATGAAAGATAAAAGCTGAATATTTGCCTTAAATTACACACTTCAGTCTATGACGTGATATTAGTTCTGCACCCTCTTGCCATTTTAATTGACTGCTCAAGTTATAGGACGTAAGAGAACGTAATGCTTTCTCTAGATACATTTCTTGTTCTGATTAAGGTCTATTGTCACTTTTTGACAGGCATGCATCAGAAGTTCCTACACTTCAGATTGCATTTCAGTACACAGTAGTGGTTCCTCCTGAAGAACTTTCCAGTTCAGGAACGGCCTCTACTAGTAGGTGTGGTAAATCCAGCATAGAATATGTTTTCTTTTGTTGTTTACATCTCCTATTGAAATGAATTGATGTTTTTCATGCTATCTAAAACAGGCGTAGTCCAATTAAATCTTGTAGCCAAGTCATTTTCTTAGTTTGTTCTTGTGATTAAAACAGTTATGTATCTTCTGAGTTTGTACCTTATTCCTTGAAGCTTTAGTTTATCCTCCAAGGCTTTCAAATATTTATCAATTACCAAGATCTTATCAAACGGAGATGTTGAAGTTTACAGTCTAGCTAACAGGGATAGTTGATGGACATTTTGCCTATTTTGTCGTTTCTATAAAATCTGCTAGTTGAATATGTTGAAAATGGAACTTCTGACAATTCATAATATAATCTTATCTCTTTTCTGGCTTCCTTGAATCTCCACACACACGCAACTGCACAATACACACACACATCATTAGGTGAACATAATCAATAAGTCGGTTTTTTATTTTTTGGGTCGGAATCAAAGACTCTGCATTTTGAACATTTTGAAGGAAGTTGAAATGAATGTGTTGGGATACTATGAAGGAAAGATATCGTGTCATCTCTCACTTCCTAGGATTCATGAGATCATTAGTGTTATATATGTAAAGCCGTATATAATATTCAGTGGATGGTTGTAACTTCTTATCCATTCTTTTTTTATCATAAATCTGATAGAACTTTCTATTATTCAACACAAAATTGCTCAATAGATTTGCAGTGTTCAGTATCAAATCGTGATTAACAGATTAGTTGGCGTGCTTTTTCACTTGGGAGATCTTCATAAGTTGTAGCTTCATTCCATGATATACCCTTTCCAAAATGTTTATTCCTTTCTCTTTTTTGATGCTTTTGTTTGGGCAGCATATCCTGTGTTCCTTCATTGCTCATAGTTAAGCTTTCAGTCCTCCTTTTCTACCACTGTCTGTAAATAATTTTCTTTCTGCAAGATGGATTTCAGCGTGTGTTGGCAATTGATGCAGGACCAAGCATTCCCTTAAACGTCGACTCAGGATCCGGACTTTGCAGTTCAATGCTGCTCAGAACATGGATGAACTTTATGATGGTGTTGATTCTGAAGTTGTGCTATCTTTGCTTGTTCACAAGGTGAATTTTAACTTACCCAACTCTCTTGCCCTTTGATTAACACTTACAGCCCCCTTCCCACTTTCTTGAAAAGCTAAGTTGTGCGAACTTTGCTTGTTCACAAGGTGAACTTTTTACTTAACCAACTTCCTCGTCCTTTCCCACCCCAAAAGAATGAACCAAAGTTCCCCTCCCCCAAGTTAATATTGTGTATTTGATAATTTCTCAAATTGTTTTCCATCTATCTACAAACTGTTTTCAGTAATAATAAGTGGTCTTCCTTGTTTCTTCTACTGTTTAAATATATGATTCCCCTTGTCTTCTTGAGCTTGAATCAGTAGAATAGATCTATAAAAAATAATTGTATGGGCATAGTTAAAAGAAAAGACAACTAGATTATTAATTATTCCTCAACTCTGGCACTGAGCAAGCAAGCTACGTGGGACATTGTATCAATAATGTTCCCGTGCTTGTTTTGTACCCTTGAGAAACAAATCTTAATCAGACCAATATTTTTACAATGGATACAATTATTCTGCAGGTCATATTAGCTTCTTTGAAGGAAGGAGTTCGAGAGGGCAGGATGTTACTTCAAGACTGGCTTGTGCTCCTTACAGCCCAGTACAATGATGCTTATAAACTTGTTCAGTATGGGACTGGAAGCTCCGTAAGTTCTCAGATTGATGTTTCGTTCTCCCAATGTCCACAACTGCAGCCTCTTCCCCGCCTAATTTTTGCTCTTCTTCGTAATCCTCTTCTCCGCTTTCATGAGGAAGGCGTTCATCCAGACTACCGAATCTATCTGCAATGTCTCTTCAGGTAGTCAATTCTCACAAATCTATTTGAACAGTGAAAATTGCAAAATCATACCATAAATGTCTGGATGATGGGAGACGAATGCATCTGCAATGTTAGAAATAGTGCTTGACCTCTATTTTGATAATTGTCCATTTATATGTAGTGAAAAGTATATTTCTTTTTAGAAATAACACAAAATAACAGTTTTGCTCACAGTCGGTCTTTTTTTTTTGGTGATGTAGTGCTCTGGAACCAAGTTCCCTTCACCGAGCTGTGTATCCAGTGTTGAGTTCATATACTACTCCAGATAAACAAGCATACCCACGCCATTCCTTGAGTCGTGCCGCACTAATTACTAGTGGCAGCCCAATATTTTTCCTTGATGCGTTCACAACTCTGATTGTATTTTACTCTTCAACTGCAGATCCATCACTTCCTTTCCCTCCCCCCCATGATTGTAAGCCTTCTTTTGCTATTCAAGTTGATCGAAATATAAGTCAATGATTCTGCCTAATCTATCTTGTGTAATCCCTTGTTAGGTTTGTTAAGGAATACAATCAATAAGTTGAAGCAAGAGAGATGCATCACTCCCAAGCTCATATTTATACGAGGTGGACAGGATGATGCCTCAATTTTTGAGAACTTTCTGATCGAGGAACAGGATGTTGATGGAAGCGGTCTCGCAAGTGTAATGGGTTTTGTTTCCTTCCTTGAAGGAATTACGCGTGATGTGTTAGAATACATGAAATAGAGCTCTTTCCGCAATATATAGTGGCTGATCATGAGTGCAAGAAATATTTCCCCCTAGGCAGCTTTCATTTTTGCCAGGATGGAATTTAGCCGTTGTATCTGTTTCTATCAGCCCAAAAGTCCCTTTCAAATGGCATAGATGATAGTTGCTGTAAATTATGATATATCTTCATCTTTTTGTTCTCAGAGAGTAATGTTTTCGGACCGAGAATCCATTTTGAAGGGCACACCAATGAGACCAGACATGCCAGTGCCTCATTCGCTTTTGTTGATCTTATATACATTTAATTTGCTTTTATTAAATCGATGTCCAAAAAATGAATTTATTTTAAATAATCCGAATGGTTAATAACAACATAAAAACGAAATTAACAGTTAATTAATTTTATATTTTTTTTTGAAATTTAATAAGCTCCAATTTGAAATCTGAGGGCAACTCGTGCTAAAAGAAGAAAACTATACAAGCAAAATCAGCTGCCGTTGCATAAGCCAGAAGGAGTGTTCGAGAAGCCTCATGCCTAATTAAAAAAATATTTTTACATAAGCTGAGACAATACTTACAGTGAAAAGCCATTCCAATTTTCATGGGGTGTTTAAGTGTTTAACTAACCTAAAAGGCACTTTTAAAAATTAATTTTATGTAAATCGAGATAAAATTTTTTTTACATACTTATTTCATATATTATAAAATTATGATTTGTTTCCATCCAAATATCTCTTAAATACTGAAAAATGAATGCTAATGGCGTTTATAACTTCCCAGGCTATTGTGCATTTCATTTACCGTCATTCATTCTCTGGTTTTTATTTATTTATTTTTTTCCGGCAGCCGCATCAAAATTTTCTGTGGGGGCTGAAGACACCTGGGTTGTACAGATCCATTATTATGCTTATCAGTTTATCTAACATCTCGACGCGTTGAATCTAGAGACAACGTCACCCATGGCTACTAATTTGAAAAAAATTAATAAAACTAAAAAATTATTTAATTAAAGTATATATATTACATATTTTTTTAAAAATATTTATAAATATTATTAGATTATATATCAGTTTATAAATTTAAAAAATTATTTAAAAAACAATATATATAATATTTTAAAATAATTTATTTAATTTTTGTAATTCTTCCGAACTTGATTATATCAAGGATAAGTAATAATAATAATAGTGTTAATATAATAGTGTATAGGGAAAATTACACTCAGTCCCACAGAAGATAATTAATTTCAAAAAATCCCTAAAAATCCCGAAATAATTCCTAAGTCTCCAGGGACCTGTGTGTAATTAATTATAATTGTGAAATTACCTATTTGTCTCCATCAATTTGAACCCAATGTAATTCATTTACAACCTTAATAGGGGCTGTTGACAACTTGAGGAGAGGTGGTTAACAACCTCGGCAATGCCCCTAGCATCCTACAGAGTGAATTGTCAGGAACACTGCCGAGGTTGTCAACTACTTCTTCTCGGGTTGTCAACAAATACTGTTGAGGTCATAAATGAATTGCTGTAATAAAATTAATGGGATAAATACATAATTTCATAATTATAATTAATTACACATAGGTCCCTGAGGATTTCAAAATCATTTCTGGATTTTTAAGGACTTTTTTAAAATTAATTGTCTCCGATGAGATCTGAGTATAATTTTCCCTAGTTTATACTATAGAGAAGGGGATCGAGTTGTGATTCCAACGCTTTCCATGCTAAAGCCTCGAACTTTCCCAGGGCGTCATCATTGCATATCCTCCCGCCGCTATTGATTGTTGACCACCGACCAAACTCCCTCTCTTATTCGTGATTGCGTTCGTAATTTAGCAAACTCCTTCGAGTTCAAGATCCCAGAACCGCCACAGATATCTGTGTTTCTTTCGGGAACGGCAATTAAATTCCTCCGATGTCTTCCTACGGCAGATACAGTTCTCAATCCTATGCTCCATCCGCTCCATCCCTTCCTGAGGAGCCCTCTTATAATAATGCTCCTACGACTAGCGAGGTGCGTCCTAGTTACTACCCCGCACAAGGTCACGGACAGACCACAGCTTCTCCAAGTTATCATCAACATGGGGGTGGTTACCAGCAAAGTTCATCTGCCCCTTCAAATTATCCCTATGGCAGTAGTTATGGACAAGGTTCGGCCAACACTACTTATGCGAACTACTATCAGGGGAGCGGTTATGGACAAGTTTCGTCGTCGTCCGGGTATCCTAGTTTTCCTCCAGGGACGCACCCTGATGTAATAAGGAGCTTTCAGGCGGTCGATAGGGATCGAAGTGGGTTTATTGAAGAGAGAGAGTTGCAGCAAGCTCTATCTTCTGGGTTTCAGAAATTTGATCTTCGGACTATTCGTTTTCTTATGTTCCTTTTCAAGAATCCTAATGACCCTCTCAGAATTGGTAAGTTCTGCGCAGTCCTTTTCCTTCCCTCTCTTGCCGATTAAATTTTACTTGAAATAAGTAGATTAGGAGACTAGAATATCTGATTTAGGCGGTTTAGGGTATTCAGGTTGATATTGAATCTAGTTTTTTCCGCATGTAATCATGGTGTTGCTTGAAAAGGTCTTTTCCTTTCCTGTCTTTATCCGTTGTCAGGCTGCTCTGGTTTTCCTTTATTGTGAATTAGAATCTTTGACTTTTATTGAGGAGTTATTCGATATGTTGATGCCAGCTGCTTTTGCTGTTACAGGGCCCAAAGAATTTGCAGCTCTCTGGAGTTGCCTTGGTCATTGGCGAGTGAGTTTCATTTTAATTGTTCAACTACTTGCTTCAGATAAATAATTATGTTCTTGTGTTGTTACCTTATCTTCTTTCTTAACTGCTGTTCTTGTTGTTTTGGTGGTGTATAGACATGGACTAAATAAATATTTGTGAATCTCAGTATAAAGTATACAATCTGCATTCACCTTTCATCTCATGCTTTGACCAGCCTTCATCTAAGAGCATCCAGCCATCCATGCCTAAGCTTATTGAAAGTTGTCTGCTTTGCTTTCAACTTGTGTAAAATTTTATTTAGAATGAAACAACGTCGCGAATATCTCCAATCCTGAGCTTCATTCTCTTGCATCTTAGGGAAGACACTTAAATGCATCAGCTAAAATGATCTTCTGGAACTTGGTATCCTCATCCTGTTTGAAGTACATGTAGAATTGTAGATTATACTATTTCATCTGTATTGTGTGACTAGTTTCAATCATCGTTACCTTAACTACTGCGAATTGGCATGGTTTTCTGCATACCTTGAGCTTTGGAGAATTTTAACGCAAAGTTTGAAGTTTGTGTTTTACATCAGAACTTCACTGCATAGATTCCTGTTAATGCCTCTGATCTTGTTTTGCTACATTGGCAGGCCATATTTGAGAGATATGATAGAGATCGGAGTGGGAAAATTGACCCATTAGAACTAAGAGATGCACTGTATGGTATTAGCTATGCAGTACCAGCTTCAGTTCTTCAACTCCTGCTTTCCAAATACGGTAGTGGAAGTGGTGGAAGAGTTGAACTTGGATTCGACAGTTTTGTTGAGTAAGGCCCATGGATCTTTCAAGTGATTTTCTCTTTGCTCTTATTTCCTTCGGGAGATCTTATATATCGTTGTATGTCTGAGGTTTTATTACTGTATGTGCAGGTGCGGGATGATTATCAAGGTGAAATTTAAAGCTCTCCAAGTTCTGGATATGCCCTCTGCTTCTGTTTGTTCTTTCTGTTCTATATTCTGCTCTAGCCGTTGTCATAGGCATATTTTGCTTCTGTTTTTCAAATCTGGCTGGAATATTTCTGGGCAATGGCTTTTTCAATTCAGTTGTTTTTAAGTTTCCTCCTTCCCCTCAATCCATTCCCCCCCCCCCCCCCCAAAAAAAAAAACACCAGAAAAGGGGAGAAATTTAGTGGCTTACATAAACAAACAACAAGCCTTATCTCACTAGGTGGGGTCGGCTACATGAATCACACGACGCCATCTTGCTCTGTCAACAACCCAATCCTTAGATATGTTGTTGATTAGGAGGTCTCGTTCAATGACCTCATTCAGCGTTCTTCTCGGTCTTCCCCTGCCTCTTTTTATGGGACTCCATCTTGTTTGATCCACCCTCCTCACCGGGGCCTCCAAAGGCCTTCTCTGCACATGTCCAAACCATCTTAAGCGATTTTCAACCATTTTCTCTTGGATAGATGCCACACCGACTCTTGTCCTGATCTTTTCATTTCGAATCCTATCTTTTCTTGTATGACCACACATCCATCTCAACATCCTCATTTCTGCTACTCCGACTTTGTGCTCTTGTTTTCCCTTTATTGCCCAACATTCACTACCATACATCATAGCTGGTCTTATAGCAATCCGATAAAATTTTCCTTTAAGTTTCTCAGGTACCTTCTTATCGCAAATAACTCCGGTAGCTTTCCTCCACTTTAACCAGCCAGCTTGTATTCTATGAGAAATGTCTCCATCAATTTCCCCATCCTCCTGTATAATGGATCCTAGGTATTTAAATTTTGATACTTGAGGAATAATTTGCTCTCCCATCCTCACCTCCAAATCCCTATTACCTTGCCTCCCTCCAAAATCACAATGCATATATTCTGTTTTGTTCCTACTCAAACGGAAACCTTTCGACTCCAAATTTAGTGGCTTACATAACAAGAACTAAACAAGAAGGAAGGTGTTATAGCTTTAAGTCTAGAAAAGCATGGTTGCTCATGCATCCACAAATTAATGAATTATAGATTTTCATGAAGTTCAAAATTACACGTCAGAACTGTTATAATCATGAAGCTCATGGGGAAGAACACTCTGGAGGACTAGATATTGTAGGGTTTCACTAGTTGGGTTACTGGTCAATGAGTTCACATTGCTAGAACTAGTGTTATTTCTCTTATATAAATATGCTTTTAGTTATAAGCTAACGTGTTGAAATTTTCAGGGCCTGACTGACAAATTTAAGGAGAAGGATACGCGTTATACTGGTTCAGCGACACTTTCATATGACGCCTTCATGTCTATGGTTATTCCTTTCCTCGTGTCATATTGAGAAGCTGTGGCGATATTCATTTCAAGGATTTATTTGTTTTTGGTGTTACCTTCAATTCTTTGATTCATGAATTTCCTTGACTATAAACATTTGAGGGTGTAATAATTTTCCATACTTTTGTGTAATAAGCTTCATGTAAATATTATGCTAAAGCGGATATGCAGATATGAATAATAAATACTGGTTTATGTTTATGTATCGTTATTCCCTAGTCCCTGCATGGGTCAGCACTGCAAGTGGTGTTGTTTTCTTCTTTGTCTATTGCTGATTTGACTTTCAAATGAGAGATATGGCATTGAATTAAGAGAGTACATGTCTTCAATAATAGCAGCTAGGTGGGCACTTTTGTGCATGGTAGATCCTTTGAGAATAGGTGGCACTGGGCTATATATTTTACATTTAAGACGTTGGTTTTATTTTGATTTGAAAGTGGAAATGAAGATAAATGATTTATTTATTTATTTATTTGGTACATAAACTTAAGAGACTTTCTAATAAGCTGCTCAACACTCTCGGCTTCAAAGCACAATTTTATTCATTAACGAAATATCATCATACGAAGCTTACTATGTACAATGACAACTAGAAATTTATTTAAACAAACTGACTATATACAATATCAGAGATGAAGGTTAAAAAGAAAAAAGAGGATAAATATGAAGAGGGATGATTAATCGGTATTTATACATGTATTGTTGAAATGTGAGGTGTGAGACAAAGTTTATAAGATATGGGGGTGTTTGGGTACATATAGAAGTGTTTTTAAAAAGTATTTTTTTGTAAAACAAGATAAATCTTTTCATATATTTACTTCGTATACTATAAAAGCACTTTTAAAATCATGATTTGGTTTCTATCCAAACATCCTAATAATTGGGCTTAAAAAATATATAAATAAATGTGAAAGAAGATGTAAACTTATAATGAGATTTTTGAGTTTTGATGTGTTGATTCAAACTTTTATTTTTTGGGGTCAAAAGATTCAAACTCTTTTTTCCCCATTTGTATTTTTCTCCCATGTATATGAACTTTTTTCTTCTTGATTTCGAAATTCAACTGATAAATAATACATGAAATCTCCATCATAAATTAAATTATTCTGTTTACTGATAACTTTTTAATATTTTTATTAGAATAAAAAAGAAACCTTAAAACCCATTAACCTTATCTAAAAATTAAATGAGTTTCCTTATTTGCCCATACAAAATACATCATTAAAAATGTTTCTTACCTTCCTACATTAACATTAAAAAGGAAAAAACTGATTATGCATTAACATCGAATACGGATAAAGGAAAAAATTGTAATAAATAGTCAATATGATACCTTATGAAAAAAAAATTACAAAACTCCTCCCCTAGTACCTTAGAAGGATACGAGGGAGCATGTGACTGCAAATCACATAACATATATCCGTAGTCAATATATTCCCAGATAGAAAGATTGATGGGTGAAAATAAAAAGAGCCAAAGGTCCAAAAGCCGTTGATGCTTTTTGTTTAATTCTGCGTGCAATTATATGAAGATTCCACTACTTTGCGTGCAATACATCTCTCAAATTATTAGACTTATCTTCATCTCCAAGCCACTCCTCTTTAGTCTTTATGCTCACCCTCCATTTGACCATATTATATACTTGTTGTTTGCTATGTGTTTTGTGTTGGTGTGGCTAATATGAGATTCACTAAAGAGCATGGGGTCGCATCCAAGTTTAATTTTTTGACCAGCACATCGAAGTTTGATGCAAATATGAATACCAGAAGCATAACCATGAATTCGACCTTTTTTTTTTTTTTTAAAGGAAACTTTACAAAAGACATAGTATTAAAAACATCGAATCCAACCTTTTAGACGTTAAATGAAGTATAAACAAGAAAGTGCATTTTATATTTTTTTTAATAGAAGCACATAAATAATGCAATAATCATCATTGAACGAGGGAAAGTGAGATAGATGGCTTGTTTATTTGGGACCATTTTTTACGTGGAAAGCAAGATGTAATCAAGCCAACAGCCATGTGAAAGGGGGAAAAAAAAAAATCTTTGTAGGTAGATGCAGGCCACCTTCATTATGGAGAGGATTAATTTATTCATTATATGTAGAATATCTCAAAATTAATTTTGACGTGTTTATTTCGTCACCTAACTACAGTACATCCTTTTTTTTTTTTTTAATGTTAGTACACTATATTCTAGCATGTATGAACACAATGCTCTTCGATCTTGATAAAACCACTCAAATAAGGAAGGAAACAAAAGACATGATTGCGTGTTAATTTTGATGATGATGATTATTATTATTATTATTATGGCTTACTATTATCGCGTGATGAATAATGATAAGAAAAAAAAGGTCCTTGTCCCCTGTCATCGTTGCTTGCACGACTTGTCTTTTTTAATCACTTCTCTCATTTATAAAAATGACGTTATATAGAAGCTGGCTTCATTGTGGATGTTAATAAATCAATTTTATGTACGTAATTACATATTATCTCTTTAATTTTCCAATATAATATAAGTTTGCACGCGGCATTGTTTCAAATGATTGAAGACTAATAACTCAACAGAATAATCACTCTTTACCAAATGCACACAACAAGTACCTCAATCACATCACATTTGAAAAGCCGACAAATTCTTTCCACCTCCACACGAAAACACTACCAAATCAATGTTACAATCAACTAACGGTAATAATGTTTAATTTCTAACTACCTGTGAGAAACTAGAAAGGAACCAAAAAAAAAGAGGGCAAAAAAGGAAAGAAGAGGATATATATGATCTATAAAACTATTACTGACTTTCTATAAAAGAATCACATCACTACCACTAATTACTAAAATATCCCCATCTTTCTTGGCTTTCTCATGTTATTAAATATGATAATTAAAGCGTAAGAATAATAATAAGGGGTTGAGCTATGGGATCTGGGAATGACAAGAATGAAGGAAGATGAGGCAATTATTTGGTTATGGTGGCGAAGCTGTCATCTTGCAAGCGAAGCATCTATGCCAACCAAAAAAAAAAGTTGTGTTGCTTTTGGTCGCCCTGCAAAATAAATAAATAAATAAATAAATAAAATCCATCCAAATGAATCTAATTCAGCAACATATATAATAAAAAAATAAAATAAAGCAAGATATTCCCACAAAATAATAATTAGCCTCATTGATTGACAATAGCCCCCCACCTTCCTTATCAATAGTAGCATTTCTTCATAACAGGAATATCTCTTTAAATCGTTAAATCCATTGTCAAAACTGGCCACCCAGATCCCACATGCACCTTATATATATATATATATATATATATATATATATATATATTTGCATCATGCGTGTGTGTGTATATAGTAGGTTTAAGTTGCTTTCTTTCTTTCTTTCTTTATCACTTAATTTGATGAGGTACTCAGCAAATTGCAGCACAACTAGCATTAAAATAAGCTCACATATCAAGTGGATTTTTCCTTAAATATCTGTATCATCATATTGACACAAATATTTTGCAATAAAATTCTAGTATGTATTTATGATTCAACATTACACCATTGACTGGTTTTGAAAGGTCTAAAATAGCATGCAGTTGTCTTGGAGTTTGTATGTGCAAAATAAGGTGAGAGATCAGGGGAAAGGAAAAAAGGGACTGATCTTTTAATGCACCAAAAGGCGTGTGAAGGCATGAAGTAGCTAACTAGTTGGCAACTGTGAAGGCATGAAGCAGCTAACTAGTTGGCAACTAAAGGGACTCTATTTGACCTTAAAAAAAAAAAAAAGATCAAGTGGATGAATGTATTCTTTCGTCAACCTTATCCTAGGTGGGGCCATGATGACGAACTGATGAGGTCCCAGAGTTTTAACATTTCAAAGGCACATCGCACCTTCATCATCAAATTTCTAGAGCCACCATTACCCCAAATGGCCCCCCTTTTGTGACTCTCGTGTGTCATCTTTTTGAATTTCTCCCCCCTGATTTTTTTAATCAGGTTCATGTTCTGGATTTCCAAAACCAGGTTCCTTCATACCAAGATGTTTCCTTCTACATTCAGATGCTCACAAGTAGGACTATGAGATTGTACGAATTCCTCGTGATATATGTGGCCGTGAAATTCAAAAAGACAAATTAACCAAAGAGAGTAGCAGAGAAGATACTCGTGGCAGCTTGATATACGTGGCTGTGAAATGGTATGGGGAATTAGTGATGTAATGTGAAAAGGAGTCATCAATGCCCTGTAGCCTGGTCACATGAAACTTCCCTGTGACCGGGAGGTCGCAAGATCGATCTCATTTATAATCTTAGGTTGTCCCTTTAGTTCATAAGATTGCTGTTAACTGGTACGATGATCACGGGGATCTATGACAAACAGAGAAGGAGGCTGAAGATAAGGTTGAGAAGGAGAGACAAAACACTGTGAGGTTTTGAAACCCTGAAGATCTGGCAAAGAGATCCTGACGACATATTTCTCATCTGATGCAACACTCTTTTGGACTTTTGTACTGCTTAAGACAAGGGGAATTTATTCACTGGCATGCCTTATTACATGTGGGATGATGAGGAAGATGGAGACCCATTACCAAATTTTGCTTATATATATATAAAACGTCCACTTAGTGCAAGCATGAAATGGACAGCATTTGACAGTTTTTGCTTTATTAGATACCATTGAGCAATAAGCACAACCTTTGCACACCATGGTTCCAAAAACTTTCCCATCATTTGATTTCATGATGAACTCATGGAAAATTGAATATATATATATATATTAATATATATATAGTGGCAGGAAAAACGCTTTCCCTTTTGCTTCTTATACTCTACTTTTCTCCTATACACTTTCCATTCCTTATTTCTGTTTTGCATGATCATTAGCTCATTTGATATTATTATTCATTCCCGAAAATTTCATTTGTTTCTCCTATTTATGATATGCAAAAAGTAAAATTTTTTTCCCCGGAACAAATGTAGGAATGGAGGATCAAGTTACTGACCTTATATGGCTTCCTCTTGCAAAATGAATCCTCTGTTTACCTTGATCTCTTCCTACTTGTGATCAAGACCTTGAAATCTCAAAAACAAAAACTAAACATGTAATGACATAGACAAGAAAGCCCACGAACAAGCCCTGCAGAACAACACAGAAAACCAGAAAACCTGAGAAATGAAAAAAAGATAGAGAATAATAGATTTAGTGTCTTTGATTTCAATGTATGTCCACTTACGTTGGACTTGGATACAGATTGAACTACCATCTCTGGTAAACGACCTTGTAATCCAGCATCATAAACAGGAGTACCATCAGGATAATAGAGACCGTAGTTTCTCTCGGAAGTAGGACCAGGCTTCATGTTTTCGTTGAAAAGTGCAAACACATAGATATCAATAGGAACCGAAGGTTTCGCTGGAGTCCCTTGTCTCATCTCCATCCTCTTCAACAAATTCCCGTTGTACAACATTGCATTTTCAAGTGAAGCCCCTACTTCATCAGGATCACCCTTAGAAGGCCAACCTGTCTCAGAAATCTTAACCTCAATGTCACTGTGACCCAATGCTTTGATGGCTGCGTACACAGCATCAATCTGAGCATAAAGCATGTTATCGTAGTGAAGATTCGTCTTTGGATCAACCATTCCTGCGTTTGGCTGAAACAATACGTAGTCTAATGAAATCTCATTGGGGCTTCCCTTGTACGCAAAAAATGGATATGTGTTAATCAGAAAAGGGGATTTCACTTGAGCATGAAAACTCAAAAGGGGCTGGATATATGGAATCAAATCTGCTCTAAAAGCTCCAGAGGAAGGAGGGTAAGAATTGGATAAAATATTGAAAGAATGAGCACTGGTGACAGCAACTTTTTGATCCAACCCAAGATTGACAAGGGCATGGTACACTGTTTGCATTGCGGGGGCGAGGTTTTGGTTTAGTTGTGTGTCGTTGTTGGTGAAAACCTCGTTTCCAACGACAATGGTGGTGATTTTGGTCTGTGAGAGGTATGGTTGCACATTTTGTTGAATCCAGGATTGTGCTTGTGATACGTCTTTCATGTTCTCCAGATCCCCGTTTCCTAGTCCAATGACGAATTCGACATCGGAATTGGAGAAGGCAACCAGAACGTTTGGATCGGCATCGTAGAGTTTGATTCTACTGACGTTGAGGGACTTTAAGAGACCAGCCACGCGAGAAGGAGATGGGAGATTGTTGGCTATTTGGCCGTAGTTTATTCCAAACTCTGAGCCTCGAATTTGCAGACAAATATCTGGAAAAACAGAGTACAAAGCAGATTCAGAATAATGAGAAACGTCTTACAGCAGTTTCAATAAGGATTTCATAATAAACAATTACTAAAAAACTGCAACCAGTGGAAATCTAAATTAACTGTGAGAACAGAGTGAGACACGTCATAAGATAGATGTAAGTTAGTCTTCGAAATGTCTAATGAAGTGAGTTACTTTCAAATGAAGCTAATGAAGATTGAGAATGAAGATTGAGGGGAAAACTATGCATAAATGAAGATGACATGTAGATTATTTGGCATAGAATTGGATTTCCATAACAAAGAAGAAGATGAAGATCGTTCTAGGAAGCAATTCACAAAATGAGAAAGAGAAATTCAAAGCGAATTGCTGAGAAAACACATTGCAGCTGGAAGTTGTATCAGAGAGAAAATATGAAGTGCATGGAATTTAGGAGGAAAATCTTGATGGAGGAATGGGAGGAAGTAGATAACGAACCAGGAAGGGTGAGAAGCAGGAATATGGCAATGATGGAGGAGGAAGAAGCAGAGAACATGGATGTGATGTTGGCCATGGCTTTCAAAATGAGAAGAGGAGAAGAGCAACCAAAATTTTCCAGAAAACGCGTGTCTTCATGGAATATATAGAAAAATAGGAGGAGGAACAGAGCAGAGAGTGAGACGAGAAGCTCTGTTTTTTCTGTAGTGGAAACTGGTTTCCTCTGTTTTACTAGTGAAATCGTGCAGGCTCAAGCTCTTTTATTTTATTCATTTAATATTTAGAGTGATATATATTTATGGTGATTATTTGTTGGAGAATTAATTTATAGAATTATAGGCGGTGGGGGATCAATAATTAATAATGAATAATATCATAACGAGAGAAAAAATCGGAGGATTTTCTCAAGCAGCATACGCGTTTCAGATCAAACTCGTCCTCTTCCTCAGTATAGGCCTGCTCAAATTACCGACATGGCATGTTCTTAAATTACTATATTGTCCCTCCCACACTTAATTGGTTCGTGCTAAGAATAACAAATACTAATAAATAAAAATGTGAACGCGTCAAAATTTTTAATGTGTAATCAATTGTAATCTTCAGAAATATATATATTATTTTTAATGTGTAATAATTGTGGACAAATTTTAATTTTTTGTTGACACGCCTCTTTGATATTTTTGAATCCAAAACTGTCTACCTCTACCAATTGGGAAATTTTAAGAAACAAATGCAATTTATCTTTTTTTAATTTAGGGCATAAAAAGTAAAAATGCTTATTAAAGAAAACAAAGTAAATAATTTAGACCTCGGGATATCATTATTTAAATTTATACTCAGATGAAAAATATTTATTTTTAAAATTAAAATAAAATTTTATTAGTATTATTTATTTCTATGTATATAGCCTTTCTGAACATAAAAAAAGGAAGGCCGCACAATTTTTATGAAAATAAATAGGAAAATCTTAAAAACATAGCTCTAAAATTTCAAAATTTCAAATCAAGAATCACTACAAAAATATATTATCATTTACTTTTTAGATGTTGTTATTAGGATTTTTTTAAAATTCTTTAAAACATTTTTCCTGAAAAAGTATGCGTAAATTTTTTTTTTTAAAAAAAATAATTCGAAGCCTTGGCACAGCGAGCTGCCGCGATCCTACTAAAAGCCTGAAAAAGAGATTTGTTTTTGTGAAAATAATTAGTTTGGGAAAATCCCTATAAAAAGGCTAAATTTTTAATATTTAGGTAATCACAAATAATTGGATCGTGATCAAATATATAATAAGAGAGAATTAACAAAAGAAAAAAAGAAAGAAGGCGGTATTAATAATAAGAAAAGGAATGTAAGCAAAGCAGCCACACGGCCTGCCCATTAAACATTAAAAAAAAAAAAAGAATCAGAGAACGGCAGCCGCTCTGGAGGATCATCTCCTCTTATTATTTTTATTATTTATTTCAAAAAAGGGCCCCTTTTTTTTTTTTTCTAATACAGCTATATGTTATGATCTCACAATCCCTATTTATCAAGATTATCTCTGGTATGTATTTATTTTTGGGAGCGTGCTCCTCTAATTTTATCTCATATGGCGTGATTCTACATTTTCTGACCAATTCTAGCATTTAATTTATGTATCAATCCATTTGACGCAAATAATAATTAAACAACATGAAATAAAATAAAATTATAATTAACGTGCGAGTTTTCTCTCTCATGTATTCTGTCCGTGAATCACAGGTGATAATACTATATGATACTGACCCACCATATGATAATGTAAACCATTATCTCATTCTTTTAGTTTAATAATAACGTTTTATTGCCACATTTTACTGATAACAATAATTAACAATAATATATTTAGGACCACACTTTTTTATTTAATATTAAAAAAATTGATTTTCACACAAAAACATCGCCTTCTTCATATTCCGAATTTAATTCAATTAATAACATGAGAAATTGATGAGCCGTTCAAGCATCATTCGTAATCCACAAGTGGGAATCCAACTTTTTTATTTTATTCTTTTTTTGGAAAAGAAGACAGCAAATCAATATGATCAACAGTTATAATTCTAATTCCTTTTGATTATAATAGTGATTATATCATAATGACCATATCGATTGACTCAGGCGTTAGGTTCAAGCAATCCCTCTGCAGTTAAGAGCGTCAACATCAAACCAGATAGATACACATAATAACAAAAAGTGGTCGTAAAACACATAAGAGAAAGTTAATTTAGAGGTAATAAGGTCAATAATTTGATTCCTTTTAAACACTTTAACACAAGCACATAGAGATGGCTTGGGAAACTAAATAAAAATATTTCACGAATATATTTTTCTCAATACAAAAGAAGTCAGAGTTTGGAATTGTCACGTAAGGAGAAAATGCAACCTGTGTTCAAATTAGGCGAGTCGTGTAAGGCTGAAGATAGAATTTGATTCCAATACCTGGAATTCAAAAGCAATAAAATTATTATTAATCTCATTTCATTTGACCCCATGGCAACACCGGAGCCGTCACGTTTCAACTACATCCAATGGGCTCCTTATAGGCGAAATATTTTCAATATTTGATCCACGACCAATGCTATGATCACTAAATGAGGCGACTTGTTTGCACATGTTTGAAGAAGCGAATAAACATTTGAATTGGCTGGCTTGTAACGTTGATATATAATATTCCTCCGATCTTAAATACTCCTCCAGTCCTTAATATAAGACCCATTTAACTAATTTGATTAGATTAAGGAAGTTAGGTAAGTTAGTTAATTATAAGAAATGTGACACGTTTTTTTCTAAAATACCATAATCATCTTTCTTAATACCTCATCTTCCTCTTCTACTTGATTATCGTTGAGGGAGTATCTATAGGGGTAATTTAGAGAAAATTGATAAATATGAGAAATAGGTCTTATATTTAGGATCAAAACCAACTCAACAATTAGGTTCTATATTAAGGACAGAAGGAGTATAAGACTTTTTTTGTATTTAAGACTGGAGGAGTATTAAAAGTGATGTTAGTTAATCTTAATAAACCCATTGTGAAAAGAGGAAATCTTTTGTATGAGGGCCAAGCTAATGGGCACATGAATGTATTGGTGTGTAGGGTTTTCTAAAACTTTTGGATTTATAGTGAGTGGGGCTTATACACAAATGTCCAAAGGGGAGAGAGGAAACGGGAAAAAGTGGATATTGCTTAGGAACCAAAAGAAAGGGAGGGACCAAATTTGTATGGTTGCACCGTCCACCGGAGGCGTGTGCGCTTCACAAACAAAGACGCATCATTTCTCTCAAAATCCACCTTTTGATTTGGCACGTAGTAATCATGGATGAAAAGATAGATCCGCGCCCACGCTGTGCAAAAATCCTTAGGCGGTGTTTGGTCGGAGCGTTATTGGGGAGGGCTGGTGTCTCTATTGTACTGCATGATGTGAGGCCTTCCTCCATTCCTTGCCGCCATGCTTTATCACTAATTATTAATTTAATTACACCTTGGTTAGCTCCCACCAACCTTTGTTGTTACCTACCTCACCAAACATTATCCCAAAACCGAATTGACCCTAACACATTGGTATACTCCTCTTTTCATCATGTTTCTGTTAATTATAGAAATTTATAGTACTAAACATACAGTAAAATTGGTCTATTGATTGTACAAATGTCTTGATGCGCTTTGAATCTTTATGTGGGATCCATTTTGGAGAATGTAGCATTGTCATTTGTACTTCCCTAAACGCAATGTTTTTAATGTAAAACTCATTTAACTAATTTAATTATATTAATAAAGTTAAGTAAATTAGTTAATTATAAAAAATATTATATATTTTTTTTACAACATCATAATGATTTTCCTTAATATCTTTTCCTTTTTTTCTATTTGATTATGGTTAACGCATTACAAATATAAGTAATTTAAAAAATAATAATAAATATGAGAAATAGATTTTATATTTAGAACCAAAATCAATTTAACAATTATGTTTTAAAAGGAGGAGTATGTTTTCTTCTCATTTGAGGTCGCACAATCAATCTCTATTTCCTGGCATGCCTTCTGATTAGAAACCCTGCCTATTCTCCGTATTCAGGCCCAATCAATGTCAACAACATTCTCAATATAACATTGAGAGTAAAATATCAACATTGGATCATATATCAATTTGACCGCGGTCTAGCTTTTCTATATTCCCAAGGAAGGTAATTTCTATCAGCACCTAATTTACAAGAGCATATTTCGACTTCACGTTTCTGTTTTCCGGCTGAACAATACCGTATCAATAACGACTCCCGATGAACAGATTTCGAAACCCATTTATTGGGACGCGATACTAGCTCAAACTGGGTCAGGCTTGTTCGAAATTTTCTAACATCTAAAACTAAAAGTGACATTCGTTCAATATCGGTCATTCAGAAAGCAACACCATCTCAATGAAATAATGCCTAGCGAAAAAGCTTACCATATTAAAATCACAATGGTTCCTAGCACCAACAGAGGCATAATCCATCAAATCCTAAATTACTGGCAACCCCATAACGTTCATTTTAAACAACTTGATAACAACCATTGAATGTGCACGGAACAAAACAACGACAGGAAAATAGGAAAGAACAAGTTCAGTTGGCCTCAAGGTCTCCTTAAAATCCTGACTTTGCTCCTGACAGCTCCATTTTACTGGTCTCAGTAGAGATCAGTTTCCTTGTGAGTGTGAATTACACAATCTGAAGTTGGGTAGGAGACACAGGTTAGAACATACCCATCCTTCATTTGATTGTCATCAAGGAATGAGCCATCCGACTGATCCACAGAACCAGATACTATCTTCCCAGCACAGGTAGAGCATGCTCCAGCTCGGCATGAATAAGGGAGCTCAATTCCAGCATTTTCTGCAGCATCTAGGATGTAGGAATCATCAGGGGCCTCAAACTCATTCTCTTGTCCTTCAGGACCAATCAACTTAATCTTGTAGGCAGCCATGGTAGTTGTCCTAAACAAGAGTGATGACTTCAAGCCAAGTGTTTTGGGAACACACCTCACAAATTCAACTGAGGATGGGCACTTAACTACGGCACTGGTGAGTTGGTTTTGGCATGAAACTCGGAACTCACAATTTGGGGAAAACTTCACACTTGACAAGGTTGACATGATTACTCTGACAAGGTCAACAAAAAGGCATCAGGAGAGGATGTCATATACAATGGAAAAGAGCCAATAATAAAAAGTGAGAGTTGGATTCAGAAAACTGCGTATAAGACTAAAATTGCTGGACAAATACACTCATTCTTAACACCTTGATTAGAATGTAAAGTATGTTAAAGATTGCGAAGAATAGCATTTCAAGTAACACAAAACTGCTGATTTAATACATCACAAGCCATGGCACATTTCAGAAACATCAAATAACTCATTCATGGGATACCGTGCTATTCATTTACACCATAGAGCCCGGCATGGTCCATGCAGACAGAGATTAAACAAACAAGAGAAACTATCACTGTTCTCTGAACTGAGTCCTTCGTAACTGAATTCCTTAAGACTGCATTTCCCTTTCTTAAAGAACATTCGGCAAAGGACTCAAGCTACCACCGATCTCATCACCTCCTTGACCAGGTCTAACTAGGTGAAGCTTTTAATCCACTGTATTGAAGTCTAACCTTAGCTGAAATGAAAGGTATTCTGGGAAACAAATTGCCCACAACCTAATAAGATTTGAATGAGAAAAGGAGAGGTATCTATTTCAACATTGCTCGTAGCCTAAAGCTGGATAAGTAATGGAGTTCAGTCCAAATAACTTGCCTGCACAATCATAGTTCAGAAATTTATGCCTTTAAAATTTACGAATAATGGAACCGTTTCCATCCCTTGTTCAGTTAAGAACGGTGGTTTATGAAGCACTATGGAGAGAAGCAAACTAATAGCTCTGCTCTTCACAAGAGGCTCCACTTTTATTCATTTCTATAACAGCCTCGCAATATGGTCTTGCTCTATCCTCACAAATGACTATGTAGCAAGGAAGGAACCGCATAAGCTTAAAATTGAAAAAAGTAAACATGTAAGCATATGCAATTATAATACATCCAATGTACTTTCCCATGATCAAATTACGAACAGGGCCAGTAACTATGGCTGTTGCACTGCATTTCAAGAGAGAATAAATAGAGTTAAAGTCAGCACAGAATACAAGTATCTTTCATCTTATGAAAAATCTCCCACATCACTAAACTTCTCCTTCGGTCGTGGCAGTTTTCAAAAGGCACCGCATGATGGATAGATTGGACAAGAGACTCAAACAATTGTTATGCAAACATAGAAACATTGCCATCGACATCACTGTATGAGCTCCCATTTGGTAATGATTGTCTGTCCCCATCCTCTTGTTTTAGAGTGAAATATCAGAAATAACTAATATTTATGACAAAAATAACTTAAAAGCACCGTGGAATTGGTTATAAATGAGTAAGAAACAGTGATTTGGTCATCATAAGGAGAAATATCTTCAGTAACGCTGTTACTTATCCACACCACGATGACATGTTATGGAGGATGTATATCATATAACTATCGAACTCGATGAGCATGGCTGAACAAAGCTCAAAAAGGACTCAGATGATTCCAATAGAAAAACTTTTTAACACTTCCCCTGATCAGCCCCCCCCCAACCCCAAAAAAAAAAAAAAGACAGACACGAACACCAGCTCCGCCGTCTTACTACTCGTTAGTAGCCATCACATAAATGACTCCGGGGAATAATTTTTTATTAGATGCGGATTACTAGTTACAACTAAGCCATGACATTATTTTCGGAGCGAAAGGGGGGACCATTAGAGAGGACTTAATCTGTCGGACAAATGAAACTGATCAATAAACAAAACAACCACCAAGCAATAAAGTTCCAATCACGCTGAACAAATCACTCAGCACACATAAATATCGAGAACATGCAGCAAACTTTAGAAATCCAGAGATTAAAATCATAATCATAATTTATAGACAGGGAGCAATCTTCACTGCATGAAAATAAAGCATCGGGAAAGAAGAAAAAAGGAGGAGGGAAGAGGAAATCTAGAGCCGAAAACAGGATCTAGGAGTTCTAGTTGGTGATAAAAGCAAACGGCGCACAGCTGACTAAGCCAGGTAAAAAGCAAGAATACAAGCAACTAGAGAAATATATAAAATTCCATGATAATGGCAGAGAAGGACAGAGAATGAAAAGGCTTACAGAGAAAGTGTTGGTGACGGAGGAGCGGAGGCAAGAGCGGAGAGAACGATGAGGAATCACGACAAGAGTACAGTGTATGAAGCGAGGAACCCTTGTTTATTTATCGATAGAGAGAGGGTTGGGTTGGTAGACGTAGTCAAACATCGAAAAGGATCCGAATGAGGATCCATTTTCATCCAACGCAAGATCCACCAAATCGCCCATCGTTTTCTTCTCTCCCCTTTTGTCCCTCTCACTCATTCATCTCCCGGCCATAATTTCTCTTCCTTACCTGTCTTTCTTTTCTTTTTCTTTTCGTTTTTTTAAGGAACTAATGCCATAAAATTATTTTAAAATTATGATTTAATTTTTATCTAAACACTCATTATATTATAAAGAAATAATTTTGCAATATATGGAAAAAAAAAAGTTAAGGTACATTTAACACTTCAAATTATTTTCTCAGTACATCTAGTATTCTAGAATATTTTGCGATATATCTAACATCCCGAGATATTTTTTAAGTGCATTTAGCACGCTGAAGTATTTTTTTGCCTAGGTATTAGATACACTAAAAAATATTTTTAGATGCTTGACTTATTAAAAAAATGCTTTGAGGTAATGCATGTACTAAAAAATACTTCACGTGAACACACTTAAAAAAATATTTAAAATGTTAGATGTGTTTGAAAAAATATTTGAAGGTATGCCTTGACCCCAAAAAAAAATATTCTGTTTCGTAAAAGATAAAATTACTTATTTTAATTCTTTTTTCTTCACTTCAAGTCCGCTACATACCCACACCTCACACGCATGCACCCACTCCAAGGGGGTGTTTGGATAGAAACCAAACCATGGTTTCAGAAGTGCTTTTACGGATTACGAAGTAAATATGTGGAGGAGGTTACCTCGTTTTGCGGAAAAGTGATTCTGAAACCTAGGTTTTGGTTTTGCCAAACACCCCCTTGGAACCCATGACCTCTTCTTAAGAAGAGGTGTGATGTGCCGTATAATTAAGAGATTTTTTTTATCATAATTTAAATTAACCCAGACTATAAAATATGTAAAAGCATATTATTTTAACACTTAAAACTATATACTCATCTTAGATCGTTTCACCTCATCTTAGATTTTAATTTATATAGAGTAGGAATCACGACTATGAAATATTAAAGGGTATATATAGAATCATACTACTTTAGGTCGTAATTATAAGAACTAGTTAATTAATTTAAAAAAATTAAAGAAAAAAGTTAAATTAGTTATTTTTAATAAATATGTGTTGTTTTTCCTAAAATATCTTTGCTAATTAAGTGTGTTGGTTAGAATTATAATTGTTAAAAGGACTACTTTGGAAAAAAAATGTATAAATATAAAAGACAAAATGGATCAGAGTATTATATTTAGAATCAAAATAAAAGTCAAACAAGATCTTATATTAAGGACCGGAGGTAGTATTATTCATAATATAAACTGCTCACTTTGTCTAAGATTTTATATAAAGTAAGGAAAATATAGTCATTGAAAATCATTTAAAATAAAAGGGAAAGCAATACTGTATAAAATAGAAAAAAGATTAGGTCTAGCTTCTATTTTCAATTTTTTGCATTCATTAACTACTTTGTGTCAATGGCTTGTCATTGTAAATAATAAATTTAAATTCACACACACGCCCACACGCATGTGTTGTCAAAGTCTTCCATTCAACCATAGAAAATACATAATTTTTATATGAGTAGAAATTGCAGGCAGGAGATCATTAAAAATTAAAAAATAAAATAAAATAATATCTTTCGCTTAAAAACTTAAAAGAAGGTGGGGCAGGTATTTTCATTATTATTGATTCTTATTCTTGTTGGTTCTTATTCAAATATCCAACTTGCCCATGTTTTTCCAGCCCTCATCAACAGTCAATGCGTACTCTCCATTTATGATTCCAATTAAGCCATCGCTTTAGATTTGACGATGCTAATTAATACTACTTCTGGTCTTTAATATAAAACTTTGTTTGTTTTTTATTTTAATTTTAAATATAAAATCTCAATCTACTTTATCTCTAATATTTATGTTTTTTTTTCAAGATAGTCATTCTCACAATGGTAATTCTAACCAATACACTTGATTAGTAAGGATATTTTATAAAAGACAACATCTATTTATGACAAATAACTAACTTAATTTTTTTTTTAATCTCTTCAAATTAATCAACTAACTCTTATAATTAGGACCGGAGATAGTATCATATCTATGGTTCTCCCTTGTATCGTTCATTGACTTCCCTGTTTTAAAGCTTCAACGTCAGAGCCGCCCTCCCTCAACTTGAGTCTCTGACCTTATGCCTTTTAAATCATAGTCTTATTATTATTTTATTTTTACTTATCACTATCAATTTGATTTGCTCAAAAATTCATATGACTTTTATTTAAAAAGTCATATTCCCGTGGAAAAATATGAGAGTAGAAAATAGTCAATTTTATATTTTAAAAATAGCACAGAATTTTAAAAATAAATCATCAACGACATCAATAAAAAGTACACCAAAAAACTATTTATCTATCTAATACAATCACTAATAGAGTAAATATTCAAGCATTAATATTACTTTTCCTAATAAAAGGCTAACCAATGTTAAAAAAAAAACTGTTATAATGCAAAATAACACTTCACATGGCAAAACAATGAAATGCTAGATATATATATATATATATATATATATTGGATATATTTTTTATACCTTCCTTCTCTCTAAAATCAAAGAATCCATTTTTATTTACTATCCATTTCCCATCCCTCGCTAATCTCTAGTATGTTTTTGTAGATATGATTCTTGACATCCTAGTTTGATATGCCATGCCTTATCTTATTGTTGTTTGGAAACTGTCTATTTCTCAATCATAAATTCCTTATCCTGCTAGCTTTATTATTCTTGCTCTTAACTGGTTTATTGATTTGATAAGGGCTGTCACCTGTGTTGCGAGCTTGTGGGCGTAGTACTGTCATGATGTGAATGTGAACCTAATTCTTCGTATATTACTCTTGATTTCGGTGATTGATGAATTCTCACATGGGTCTTGTTTGGAAATATGTTGAAGGATATGTGCATGTGTAAGAAATTAATGCCTTCACATGGCAATTCACATGCATTTTCGTTGCACTTACAAATTCTTAGTTTCTTCTCCTCCCACTTAACGACTCTTTTTTATCTTCCATGTCTTGTATCAATCATTTAGCACCTTCTATACCATCCTTTTCTGTCTTAAAAACTTAATATTATCCTCAACATTTGATAACTCATTATTTTGAATATTTTGAGTGATTTTTGGAGAGTTATCAATAGAATTTTGGATGATTTAAAAGGGATTTGAAAAACAAAAATTCGTTGTGAGCATTATTTGGGGGATTTATTATAAATATCTTAGTTTGATATAAATAAAATAATTAATATTAGGTTTAAGATTTAGTTGATTTTATCTTATCTTATTTTAATTTCCTATAGTTTATTTCCTTTCCTTTTATTTTATTTTTCAGCTTTTCCTTTTTATTTGTTTTATTTTATTTTTCTCCCTTCCATCAGCTTACACGTGCTGCACGAGAGGAGCATGGGGGGCAGAGGTCAACACACTGTTTGGAGGATGAAGTTTTGGGAATTCCACAGATCAAGACGGCCGCGTTTAGGGAGAGACCACTTTGGGGGGGAGACCTGGAGATCGCTGTTCATTATCGTCTTGGAGAGAGGAGGCGCCGAACGGGTTTTTTAGTGCGCCCGCATTCGGTGCTCATCAGCTCGACGAGCACCGAGTGCTAAGCACTTAAAACGTCCCCGTTTTGAGTGCTGGGCAATAAACAAATTTTTTTCCCAACGTTTTTCTTTCTTTCTTTCTTTTTTTTCAATGTAACATTTTTTTAAGCACATGCAGCCTTCCAAAATTTCCCAATGTATTTGTATTTATCCATATTTTTTGCTTCACCCAAACATTACTGGAAGATATCCTCTTTAATTTAATTACTTTTTATTTTATTTATGTTTAATATATATTTCATCACAATGATAATTGATCTAACTATAATAAATGAAGAGTACAAAATTATATATTCATATAAAAAATTTAATGATTTAACTTATAAATAAGATCAAAATTTTTTCTCTAAATAAATAGGACCATATGAGTAGTTTATCATTTAATCACGAATATGATTATCTATTATTATTTTCAATCTTTAATATAAGAGCTAATTTGATATTTTTTTTTATTCTAAATATAAAACCTCAATCCTCTTTGTTTTCTATATTTATCTTTTTTTTTAGAGTAATTCTTATAATAGTTGCACATTTTAAATATTTCATCAAATTAGCTAATACACATGATTAATAAGGGTATTTAAGAAAGACAATACATATTTATTAAAAATAACTAACTTAACTAATTTTCTTAATCTACTCAAATTAATCAATTAGTTCTTATATCAAAGACCATAGATAGTATTTATTTTTATTCTTAACTCTTCTTCGTAATAAACGGATTGTAAATCTATAAATTTTTGAGTAAAGTAACATCCAACACCGATATTATTTGTAAATAGTATCCAATATTTTAATCTTATTTATGGCACATTTAATTTTTTTTATCCAGTACTTTTGAAATTATTTTTTCAGTTACATCCAAGACCACAATATTATTTATAATTTAAAGGTGCTAAATACATTATAAATAAGATTAGGGTGTTAGATGCATTACATATAACATTAGGATACCGTATATACAAATGAAAAATAGTATAAGGATACTAAATATTATTTCTAGTCCTATTTATAAGAGCTAGTTGACTAATTTGAGGAGATTAGAAAAAGAAGTTAAGTTAGTTATTTGTAATAAATATATGTTGTCTTTCCTAAAATATCCTTACTAATTAAGTGTATTGGTTAGAATTATTATTATTAGAAGAACTATCTTGGAAAAAAATACATAAGTATGAGAGACAAAGTAGATTGAGATCTTATATTTAGAATCAAAATAAAAGTTAAACAAAGTTTTATATTAAGGAGTACTATTTTACTCTAAATTTTTTCACACATCAATACCATTTTATTTAGTTTGGGTACTCTTTTAATAATGTCTGATAAAGTGCAAAAAACTAAAGATAATAGAATCAGGTTGAAAAATTATGGGAAATTGCTGCATCTTGCATGTGAGATGGGAAAAAAAAGTTGCAGTGAAAAAAAAAAAAAAAAATTGGCCGCCCAGCACGCAAAACGTTTCTGTTTTGAGTGATGAGCACTGATGAGCACCGAATGTGGACGAGGTTTTTACAAGGGAACTGTTCATCATCTTCCTCCCTTGAATCATAGACGCCGAGACCAGTTCTGAGCAGGAAATTGGCGACAGCCACAACCTTGAGAGGACGAGTTCAGGCGACGGCTTGATGAGAGGAGGGACGAGGATTCGTGACTGGAACCAGAGGTGAACGCGATTTGAGTTAGAACCAGAGGAGCATCTGCAAGTTGGAGTTCTTCTTTGCTAGTCAAAAGGCCAGAGAAGATTCATTGTTGACTTGTTCTTCGGTTTCAATTGGTTGCCAGTGTTTATTTCCCCTGTTTCTTTTGATTTCTATTATGAATTTTGAATCTGGAATTATTGTTGCTGAGACTGATTATATTTATGTGTAGCTAATTTTCTTTATAGCATAGAGGAACTATAAACTTGTTAGTAGATTGAGCTTTGTTTTCACTGAATTGGGGATGCTTAATGTTAAAGTTTGGTTACTTGTTTTTTTTATTTGTTTATTTGATTGATGACTGGCCATCATTAATTGTGAATTTGAGAATTAAAATTTTTCTTAACAAACGAGATTTTAATTAACCTTAGATTAAGTAATATGGGATTAGATGATCGGAACTCACAATTTGGGGAAAACTTCACAGCTGACAAGGTTGACATGATTACTCTGGCAAGGTCAACAAAAAGGCATCAGAGAGGATGTCATATACAATGGAAAAGAGCAATAATAAAAAGTGAAGTTGGATTCAGACAACTGCATATAAGACTAAAATTGCTGGACAATTACACTCATTCTTAACACCTGGATTAGAATGTAAAGTGCATTAAAGATTGCGAAGAATAGCATTTCAAGTAACACAAAACTGCTGATTAAATACATCACAGCCATGGTACATTTCAGAAGCATCAAATAACTCATTCATGGGGTACCATGCCATTCATTTACAGCATAGAGCCCGGCATGGTCCATACAGACAGAGATTAAACAAAAAGAGAAACTATGACTGTTCTCTGAACTGAGTCCTCCGTAACTGACTTTCTTAAGACTGCATTTCCCTTTCTTAAAGAACATTCGGCAAAGGACTCAAAGTACCACCGATCTCATCACCTCCTTGACCAGGTCTAACTAGGTGAAGCTTTTAATCCACTGTATTGAAGTCTAACCTTAGCTGAAATGAAAGGTATTCTGGGAAACAAATTGCCCACAACCTAATAAGATTTGAATGAGAAAAGGAGAGGTATCTATTTCAACATTGCTCGTAGCCTAAAGCTAGATAAGTAATGGAGTTCAGTCCAAATAACTTGCCTGCACAATCATAGTTCAGAAATTTATGCCTTTAAAATTTACGAATAATGGAACCGTTTCCATCCCTTGTTCAGTTAACAAAGCCCTAGGGAGAGAAGCAAACTAATTGCTCTGCTCTTCACAAGAGGCTCCACTTTTATTCATTTCTATGACAGCCTCACAATATGGTCTTGCTCTATCCTCACCAATGGCAATGTAGCAAGGAAGGAACCGCATAAGCTTAAAATTGAAAAAAGTACACATGTAATCATACGCAATTATGATACATCCAATGTACTTTCCCATGATCAAACTAAGAACAGAGCCAGTAACCATGGCTGTTGCACTGCATTTCAAGAAAGGATAAATAGAGTTAAAAGTCAGCACAGGATACAAGTATATTTCATCTTATGAAAAATCTCCCGCATCACTAAACTTCTGCTTCCTTTGTGGCTGTTTTCAAAAAGGCACCGCATGATGGATAGATTGGACAGGAGAGTCGAACAATTGTTATGCAAACACAGAAATGTTGCCATCGACATCACTGTATGAGCTCCCCTTTGGTAATGATTGTCTTTCCCCATCCTCTTGTTTTAGAGTGAAATATCAATTTTTGATATTTACAACAACAAGTGTTGAAAAGTTATTCACATAAGTTTTATCAAAAATTGGTATTATTTTTATAATTTAATTGCTAATAACAAGTCTACAATGAAAAATAATAAGTGTTGAAAAATTATTCGCAATAACTTAAATTTTATCAGAAATTGATATTATTTTCACAATTTAATTACCAATGGAAATCTAGTATAAAAAATAATAAATATTAAAAAGCTATTTATATTAACTTGAGTTTTAGCAGAGCAACTCTTCTCAAAATAAAAACACTGATAAAAACAACCGTCCTTAGAATAATAAAAGCCAATCTGTACCAGTCATTTTTTCTCACCTTTTTCTTCTCTCAAAATAAAAACACGCAGCGTGAACATCACATTACTTTATCAAACCTAAGAGGTGAAGGAAAGGACAATGAGTCTAAAAGTGATCTTCATGCTCGAGCAACATTAGCTTGGGGAAAGGAGCTAGAAGAGCACTTTCATTCCCAAAAGACATAGAAAGCTTGACTCAACACGAGTCGGAGCTGCAACTTCAAAGTGAAGGCAAAGAAAATGAAGCCCAAGAGCTAAGTGCCAAAAACTAGCTGCTTTTGAAAGCGGCGCTAATAAACGCAGCATACAAGTCATCGGCACCATTGAGTTCTTAGCATCCATTTATACTCCATCACACAAATTTCGCCGCATCTGCTCGTGGCTAGAGGCGGCCTTGCTTGAAGTCTAATGATGAATGCCTCTCTCTCAGTATGTGTTCCAGCTCCAACTATCTTCCACGCGCCGCAACCCATCTACACGTTCCATGTTGGATTTTATTTCTTCATTAAATTTGGTTGTTTGGATAGCTATGATATATGGGTATGCTGGAAATAGACAACAATCAAATACCATCAAACTATTTCAGAGTACCGCAAAAGAACTTGTTTTCTTGGACAGCTTTGATTTCTTGGTTGATACAGAGTGGGAAGGAACGACAATCAAATAGTATCGAACTATTTCATGGAGTACAGCATTAGAACTCGTTTTCTTAGACATTTTTTTTTCTTGGTTGATACCGAGTGGGAATGTAATTGATGGGGAGAGTTAGGGAAGAAAATAATAGAAAGAGAGAGAAGATACAAGTCTTCTGATATTTTTCCTAATTTTTCATTATTCACATTTAAAACCCAGTCTCTTGCAGCGACTTTATCAATTCAAATACTCATTTCACAACTTTACTATTTCAAGACTCCTTTTTTCCCATTTTCCCTTTATAAAACAGGAAAATCTAGCGTTTAAGATTTACAATGGGAACAAAACATCACACGCAAAACGCGAAAAAGAACAAATAAATTTAGAGCGTGATTGTGCTGACCATTCTTTCAAGATAACGGAGTTGACTAAACTGTATTCAGATACGATGAGAATGTGGGGTCCGAAGGGGTAGGCTTAAAGAAAAATATTATGAGATCGAAGAAAACAAAAACAACTGATGTTCTTAATGTGGCTAGTATTTAACTTGGGATAAAACGACGAACACCAAAATGTAAAGAGCATTACAACCAAAAATGTTGCACCAGAAAAGTAGTTCAACTACTAGGATTTAGGACGCTAGATATAACCACAGCAAACTCGAAAGAGGCAATTAAAACACGCGATATGATCTCCCCATTGTGCTCTTGAGATACAAGCACCTAACCTGAAAGCAACACAAACCAAGCTCATTAGGCGACCGGTCCAAGCATATATCAGGCACAAACTATACGGATATTCAGACTTCTAAGGCGCGAGGAGGAAAAATTCTAAGGTTGTGTTTTCTTTAGCCCCACAGTAGTCCTTTATATACTGATAATAAAAGAGAGGACAAAGCCAGCATTCAGCGATGCCACAATATATATCCAGCAGAATTGAAAATGGCATCACAAACAACCACAGTAGATATGCTGACAGACCCCAGAGATGAGCTTAACCATTAAGACAAGCATTGACACCTCAAGGGCAAAAACTGGGAGAATCGAATGATCTATAAAGCTAAGGGCAGGAAACATAGCGGGTAGCGCAGAGAGGATAACTTACATTCTGCCAGTTCTTCTTCAATAAGGAAACAAGGAAGTTGACGCTCATTTGTACATTCTGGAAGATTTGTTTTTCCTCCATACTAACATTCCCCACAGCAACTCCCATGCAAAGCACCTTCTTTAGCTGAAACTTCACCATGGCCTTGGTCTCATTAACCTTAGACTCAAGAGATTCTTGGTGAGTAACAAGTGTGGGGAATTTCCCTACATAATCAAGCAAAATAAAAAGATCAGTGAGAATTAATAATAAATAATTTAAAATAATCATAATAACTTGAACAACAATAAGTCATATCCGGCTAGGTATCAAAATAGTTACAATTAAAACAATAATAACCCATATGGCGCCACAGCATGTAACACAACTGCAAAGATACTCATGCAAACATACAATAGATACATGGTAAACTTGCCTGCCTTATTGAATATTTTTAGGCAAATCAAAGCAAACACAGTGAACAACGTGAATTTTTAGGCAAATAACACTTGCCTGCCTTATTGAGACCAGGGCCCAAAAGACGGGGAATCTGCTTAATGACGGATTCAGAAGCTAAAAAGGCATGGTATTTTTTGGCAAGCTTCTTAACCAATTTCTTGTTTTTGTTCAGCTTCTTCAGCCCTTCCACATCCATGTAGTCCAACCCCATCTTCTCAGCCTGCAGATTCCAGCAACTAACATTAATCCAGAACAAATCAACAATTAAGCGATTGTCAAAGAGAAAACAACACGAAATCTAGCAGAACCACAAGCATCAAACATAAAAAATCACCATTAACCAACGGAAAAACTGTGCATGTATGGACAAAGTGGAAATGGAAATGATAGTCAACTAGATGAGTTTCATTGTGCAAGCACGAGAGAGATTTGCTTTAGAGAAGGGGGGGCCGTGAAACAGATTGCTACACCGTATCAGAGTATGGGACAACAACTTCCACCAAAGGAACACTTAACAAATATCTAGCAACAATCAAATTCTGCTAAATCAAGTAAGATTTGCAGTAATATATGCAACCCAGTGCCAATCTTCTCATATAATTAGAGAAGAAAAAAATTTACAAAGCCACATTCAGGACTTAAAAGTCAACATGTCTCTCCAAAAACAAGAGAACTCGTATTCCATTTTATCACGAGATTAGTACCTCTTCAACGTGTTGAGCATCTCCCAGCATGCATATTTTCATCTTGGGGCGAGGAATGTGGGGCAACTTCACAGAACCGCTAAAACGCTTATCCTTCTGAGGATCATAGTTCTTCAGCCCAATCTGGAGTTCAATGGTCTCCACAAAATTACGCTTTTTCTCGCTGGAATCCCTCTTGATGTTTGAGATTGCTTCTCTCAACGCATCACTCTGAAGCTTACTGTACAAAAAAGAAAAGGTAAGAAGATGAGAATTTTCCCTTGAAAAGAAATACTTGACCGTCTAAACATGATAACTCACTCATTAATTCTGAGATTAAAAGGAGCAATATGATAGAAAACGAGGTTAAAACTACAACACTGCCTATGAATCCTCCAATAATGCAATTTTGACGAGCTTACATAGAAGTGATGGGCTAAATGAAAATGGGAATCAGCTTTCCAGCAACGGGACACTGCAACTAAATTACTTTTAAATATAGATACATAGTCCACCTCAGTGTTCAACAAAAAATAATCTGCGGCATCTTGATAATGTATAATAAACAGGACGATAGACTCGAAATCCACAAGACGAGCTAAAAACGGACAGTAGGCGTGCAGAAACTTGAACAAATACCTCATTATTTATCTTTGGCCTTTCCAACAAAGCGGATACAGATCTTCTCCTGTAAACAAAATCGAATCTGATTAAACGAAGAATCCATATCGCAACATACAAGTGAGAAACATTTTGACAGCAAGTAACTCGCAGAAAGTCCCCAAAAAAGTAATTTAGGAAGAAAAATTAAATAATGAAAGACAGATACAGTATCAAAATCTCCTTTGTTTTGTGTGTTTGCTAGTATGGAATCTCAAAGACTGAGCAAGGAGCTGAGTGGATAGGGCTATGGAGATAGTACCAGCACAAGACGGCACGCTAGCGAGGCAGCGAAACTCGAAGCTCATCTGAAGTTAGGGTTTTCTGGCGGCAATATAATTTGCTATCTGTCCAGGAAACCCTTCTGAAGTTGGCTGAATCTGAACCGTTGACAAGTGAACGGCCACGATTATGTCACAACGTCGACGTGACTGTTTATAGTTCGCACGTGGCATTATCAGGGCTGTTAAATCATTCAATGGTCCAGATCAAACTTTATGGCCGGACAAATTTTCAGGGGAGGACAAGCCTGATACGTCCTCCATTATTTTCTGGCATTTTTTTTTTACCTGGTATTATTTTCTGGCATTTGAATTTACAAATGAGGGAAAAGAATATAATCAATTGTATAATTAGAATCGTTAAATCAAGCCCGTAAAATCTATTTTTAACCCAAAAAAGCACATTATTTTTTTTAAAAAAAATACGTTAAATTTCTATGCCTACGTTTTTTCTTTCATGCAACGGTGATCCTTGTAAAGGAGAGTAGATAGCGTCATTAAATATCTTTTGTTTTTTTGGCCAACGTTATTAGATGATATCATTTTTACAAATCACAGTAAGCAGACCTTTTAAGACCTTGCACGAGGGCATTTTCAATGCAATCAATGTGTGCAATCTTCTAGTAAACTGATAAATTAGAATTCATGGCCATTCAAGTTTTGGGAAAAAAAAAGTCACGGAGGTTTTACTTTTTAGTTTGGGGAAAAAAAAAGTCACGGAAGTTTTATTTTTTCGATCCTAAATATAAGAACTATTTTATAAATTGTATAAGAACTAACTATTTTATAAATTGTATAAGAACTATTTTATTATAATTTATAAAATAGTTCTTATATTTAGGACTGGATTAGTACTATTTATCTTTCTACATGGTGATTTTTAGATTATTTTTTCAGCCTTTTAAGAATTAATTTTAAGTTATATATGTGTATTTTCTCATTCTCTGCTATCTGTGGTTATCAATTTATTGCATATTTAATGTGCTATTTCGAACGTGCATGAAGTGATTTTTTCATTCGTAGGGAATATTGATTTATCAATTAATTAGAATTCAAAGTTTAGGACTACGAGATGAGATAATCTTGACATGTACGCAGTTGCACTTAATGTCGACTTTAGTTGTATAATTTTTTTATTACACAATTGATGTTTTATTTATAAAAAAAGTCCATAGTTACACGAATTGTCGTAAACTTTGTGGAAGAAAATTTTTAAAAAAAATACTACCCCTGCAGTTTAATATAAAAACTAGATAATTAATTCTTGAATATTAAGAAAATTAGTTATAAGTTAGTTATTTTTAATCAGTATATGTTATCTTTTAAAAAATACTCTTACTGGTTATGTGTATCATAACTATCTTTTGAAGGAATTTTTAACATATGCAGCTACTATAAGAGCTATTTTGAAAAAAAATGAATATGAGAGATAAAATGAATTAGATTCTTATATTTATGATCAAATTAAATATCTAATTAGTTTTTATATTAAGTTCGGAGGCAATAACAAAGATGAATCCGCTGTGACTTGTTTGATAAAATGTGATGTAAAAACTAACTAAATATGTGGAGATTATAGGCTCGCAACGCACAGCCTATACAAGCATACACGTCTGAAGGAAATCAAAGGGCAAGGACTTATTTTGTTTAATGCGAAGTATTAAAAATGAGAAATAAGAATTATGATTGGGATTGAAAATACATATTAAAAAGATATTTAGTATGAGTGATTTCTTATCACATAGGATGAGATAATCCTATTTAGATAGAATTGGAGAATATCACCTCCTTCATAATATTTTCCAATCCTACATATATAGATTTGTCAAATCCCAACTATCAAATAACTAGTCATTTTAAACACTCTTTTAATAAATTTTTTCACTCTCAATCAAAATCTTTATCCCTCATTTTTAATATTTTGTACCAAACGGGACCTATAAGTGTTAAATAACCAAATACCAATAAACACCTAGATGATGTATATAACTAGTGAGAATCTTATGCAGGGCATAAATTAAAGTTTAGGAAACAAAATACATTGCTTATGGCTAGTAAACAATATTACATTTAAGATTTAGTTTGTAATGCAAACTCGAACTAATATCACATATATGTTAAGTATTTCAATATTCAGATCAATTCTCCAGAGGAACCGCTATTAACAATCATGAACATCACCAACACAATGATCGCATTAATTACTGTCTGTAAGAGAACCCAATTCTCCGTATACAAAACTCCATAAAGAGAATAACCTTAAATTCAACTCAACAATGTTTTTATTTGACTGATGTGAAAACTCCATACAATGCTACTCCAATTCTCATCGGCTTATAGTTTATTAAGATGATAGCCAAAAACTCATATTGAACAGTAAGATCTAGTCAACCAAAAAAAGTTGCCTAAAGAAGAAAACTCATATGTATACTGATGAATTAACAGTATATTAGTAGTACTATTCCAATACAATAGTAGATTAAAGTTGTTTCTGGCCAAAAACACCCGCGATAAAATTTTCGAACCGGTGATATGATATTTGCTCAAGAAACTCCACAAGAGAGATCAAACCAAACTAAACTAAAATGTAAAAATTATGAGAACATGCAGTTCACGGGACCATTTCTAGATTTCGAATAAAACTTGACTGCTTGAAGAAACTACGAACAAATATCTGATCTAAATAATAGCCATTCAGTAACGTCCATCCCATTCCTATTCCTATTCCATCGGAGATTAACCCATTTTGGGCGTAGATGAATTTTATATATTCATGGGTCTTAATAATAACTATACTAATGCTCTCGTTCACGTCTTTCCCCTTATTTTTGTGATGAAGAATCACAGGAAGCAAAACACAAAAAAAACAAAGGAGAGAGTAGTTCAGAAACTGGGTCGATAGATGGGGAGAGGACAAGAGAGAGAAATTAATACAGGAATAACGCCATTTAAATTAGCAACTACTCTGTATCCTTAATCTGCGAGACTTGGCTTTCCTTGCATCGGCAATAAGCGCATCGCGAGCAGCAATAATCATTCGGTGAGAACCCAGGAGTGCATCGAAGGTAGAAAACTCGATCCAATCCTTCATCATCTGCTCCTGACCCCATTTATCTGGAATCTTCACCTTCCCTGCGACCTCGTCTCTGTGCCTCTTGAGCCTCTCGCGTCCTGCATCGTCTGATCCGGAACTCGACGTCGACGACAACTCACTCGGCTTCTTCGGCGCCGCCGGGGCAGTGTCTGGGAAAAGCGAAGCAGGAGGAGGAGGCGGAGGTGGAGGAGTGGGATTCCTGGTGGTAGATCTCGAGTCTTCCATGGATGAAAGAATGAATGAGGGAGATTATTGATGAGGGGGACGAGTGAGAGGAAAGAAATTTAAGAGGAGGGGAAGAGGAAGAGAACGAGTGGGGGTTTAAGAGCACACGTCATGGTAACATGTAAACAGCGTTTGTATGGCATGCGACGTCTCTACGTCTCGCGCCTGACTTCGATACACTATTTGTGTGGTTTACCTCCCAAGTTTCACAGATCTTCTCTCGCTTATTAGGGCTTTTATTTCTGAGGTGGGCGACCACCGTCACCGCACGTGATTTTTTCACCTTCACTTTTTAAGTGGGGAAAAACAAATTCTTACATATCAAATTGCCTATTTATTTTTCCTCATGAAAAGTTTCAATTCACAATCTCAGTTTAAGAAAAGTTTTTAACAACCTTGGATTACAAGGTCTTGACAAATTACCTATTAATGATCCCTTTTTTATTTACCTAAGAATATAATTTTTTGTTGTCATTTTGTTTTTTAAAAAATTAAGCTCTCATTTGTAGACATATATATATTTGTGTGTGTAGAAACTTTCTCAGTATGTGTTTTTTCGCATGTTAATATAGATTGATTAAAATGTGTAAAATAGATTTTAGTTTATTAAAAATCTAGAAAGCAGTGTAATAAATTATTAATATAAGTATATATTCATTTAAAAATATAATATACGTGTACATGTGTACAAACACATATATACAGAATCAACTTTTTCAGTGAACTTTATTTACTAAGAAAGAATTAACATATTGAAATCAATTTTAGAAAGATGTTTCAGCACAGATATCAATTGCGTGGCGGGATGCATTAACATAAAAGTATACTTGTTTGTCTTGTGGTTGCATTTATTATGAGCTTGATCTACTTTTCATTAGACCTGCTTAAACAGTAAATTAATTAATTAACTATAAATAGAACATGTCCAATAATGATTCATACATGACTGTAGTCCTGAGGTGTCAAAGGAAGCACTATCCAAATTTATTGTTGATGGGAGAGATGGGGGCCAGAATGAAACGAGTCGGGCAGATATTTTTTTAAAGGAATAAATGTACCAACGGCCAAACGAATTCATTAATGACAAATTCTATTATAAAAAATAAATCAAAGTTATAGTTGAGGTCTCTATATTTCAAAGGAAGATCAAAGATTACACGTAGATTAGTCATATTTTGGACTGGGGTTTAACCTTTGATCTTGAGCAACCACTTGACTAAGTAAAAATGGATCCCCCCCCCCTCTCTGTACTGCCGTTCTCAACTATGCCCCATGGAAGTGCATATTTCATGTTTGTTAAATGCCATGCTTGATTGTATAATGAACATTTTTGAATAACCTTACAGGAATGAAACTTCATTTCTTGGTTGGTATCTCCATTTTTAACGTCTGGTTTCAAATTGATCGATATTACTCTTGGTTGTAGCAACTTATTTTGACTCTGCTAAAAATAGCTCATATTTCAACACTTGAGCTGACACCAAAGAGCAGGCATCTCATACTGTAATAATAATCGATACATGAATAATCCTGCCATTTCCGCATTTCATTCATAATGTTTCTTCAGCTCCAGCTGAATCCATTCAAATCCAGTTGTTTGCAGCTCATCGCAGCATCGTTTTCTTCACGGGTGTTCAGGTCGAGTCTTGATGCTGCAAAGTAAGGCAATCTATACTCCTGAGGGACCTTCTCTTGCAGTGGTTTTGTCGATTCTGGCTTACTTGTGTTTCGGTGTGGGAATTCACCATCTGATTCTCTCCCCATCATTAATCTCTCAGGAAACATGCTGCTTCCATTATTCTCACTTTCTCTTTCAAGTCCGATGCTCATAGATAAGTCACTGGGACTTCTTTCTGCAGCATAACCCCTTCTTTCGGCAGTTTTGCCCAATGGGTTGCTCAGAAATGTGCTGTTCTTTTTCACTTCATCACGCCACTTGAGCTCGGAGTTCCTCAAGATGGGTGCTTCCATGGCTTCCTTTCTTTCCATGAACGTATGGCCATTGAAGGATCTTAAACCCATCCCTGGATTTTGTATTTCTTGTTCCTTTTGAGATCCATCGCAGGATGTGAGGCAGCTGTCCATTGAGCAGTCGGTTGGCTGGTTGTTTTGTGTTTGCTGTGGGTAGAATCCTTGTAGCTCCTTCAGTTCTGAAAAAGCAGAACTCAAGCACTGAGAAGATACTTTGGATACAAGCTCTGAGAGTTGAACTTTTGCTGTTTCAAGTCCCACCATCCCTAAATTCTGTCTACCAAGTGTTTCTTGAGCTTTCTCAAGCACAGCCTGCAGGTATTTCCCTTGGGCCTCTATGCGAAGCTGCAAGTGTCTCTGTACCTGGATGGGTTCAGAATGATTTTGTCAGTTTTTCAAAGTCTGAAGAGACTTTAGAACTGTATAAAACAAGGAGCCAGGATAAATTATGATTCTCTCGACCACTCCACCTAATTTTTTGTTTGACTTATTAAAAATATGAAATTGATATCTTATAATTTGATCTCTGTGATCAAAACACTTGTGTGTTATTAAGTTCTGCTAAACTAATTACGTGGCATGCATGTTATTCATATCAACTAAAAGGGATGAACTGGATAATAGATTTAATTGAGTTGTGTAATTTGTGATGTCATCCACGTTAAATAACATGTGTCAATTGGCAATCCCCTATCAAATAACCATCTTGTACGTTTTTCATAAAACAAGCTCATGAGCAGTAATAACTCAATTATTCACTCTTAGATTGTGGAAATGAAATTCAAAATTAAGTGAAAAACTATATGCACTAACGAATTGATTTAACAATGTCAGTGGAAGTTTTCGTTTAGAACTTTAATGGATAAAAGGAAAAAAATCTTGCATGATAGTAGCGACTCACACCTCAAGTTGTTCATTTAGCCTTCTCTGCACCTCAATCTGCATCTGCAGGGCCTCGCTTATGTGTAAATCTCTGGGAAAAGAGCACTGGATGTTAGAACCCGAAGTGATTAAAAATTTCTGATTCATAGAAAAAGCATGTGAAAATGGTGAATTTTTCTCACTTGTTAGCCTGTGGCGAGAGGTTTAGATTATTCATATGAGTTCCACCTGTTTCAGGAAGTCTTTCCCCCGTTGCTGCACCTGCATTAATTGCTGGTAAGATACGTTTGTTCTTCATGAACAAAGTTTTGTTGTTCATAATTTGCTCGTCATCAAATTAAGAAGTGGAGGAGATTTTGTTCTCTTACTGATTTTGTGTGTCACGTTGTTACTTTGTCCATGCAGATTCTTGCTCAATCTATACTTCTGAAGATAAAAGGGAAGGGATTAGCAATTGTTGTGCGAATTTCATGCCACACAACTTAAGGAGAAAAGGATGTTAATAGGTTTAGTGCAGACTATACAAAATATATGAGACGGGCGTTAAAATGGCGATTAAATTTGTTTTTTGGCCAACCAAACGGCAATTTAATTAGCGAAGCCATACAATATATTCCATACTAGTAATTTCGTGACTAAATATGAAGCATCTGGAAGAATATGACAGATTATGGCGAATCATGGATGTGATAATGTTTCACACATAATTTATACATGCAATTTGTTCCTTCAATATGATCTGTGATGTAGATGTAATCACTTCTGAAATATTTGAGTTAGTTACTTAAAATGAAGGTGGAAAATATTCAACAACAAAAAAAAAAGAAGAAGCTGGAAAAAGTTGGTGATTTTCAAAATTTAATCTATGAATAGAGGAACGAGGAGAACATAAGGACGCCAACCTTTTTAATTTGTATTAATGAACCTTTTCTTGCAGCTTCTAAGATCGAACTTATATTGATAATACAAAAGCCAGTTATTCTGTAAGTGGAGATTTTGGCTAGCATGAACTATAATTGATTAGCTGTGAATGCTACTTTCTCTTCTTGAGGGGGAGATTGAGGCTAAGATACCACTTGATGACTGATAAAAAATACATGCATTTGATATGGCAGATCTAAATTGACAATCTTGCAATTAAAAAAATTTATAATTCAGACACTTAAGATTATTACCTGAAGATGGCTCTTTAGATGATACAAAGTGAGCCCTGGAATCCCCATGAGCTTCATTACTGTCTTAGGAGTAGCCTCTGCAGGGAAAAGGATTGTACTCTGCATTAGTGAATCAAAAATTCTACAGAACATGACATTGTTATGACCATTCACTAGAAGATTGTGAGTACTCACTGTCAGCTCCGCCTAGCTGATTGACCGCTTCTATAAACCTGGCATGTAGATCTGCTGTCCATTTCAATCTGGGTTTAGCATCAGTGGAGAGGACAAGTCCAGAATCACCAGAGCCATTTCCAGTTTGAAGGAACATGTGCCTCTCAGCTGAGATTGGCATTCTGGAAGAAGAAGAATGGATGTTCTTTCCTTGGTGTTGGTGATGGTGATACATGATTCTATTCTCTGGGTTGCTCTGCTAACTATGGAATGTGGACGTGGAACTTGATAATTCTCTATTTTCAACTAGTATTGCTTGGCCTGACACAAACAAATTAACAAACTTCTTGTTGTGCTTGTCTTGTTTCTTTTCTTCCCATATGTCCTCACCAGGAGGCATGCCATACTGATATTTATATCTGAGAGAAGGTGAGGGAGTTAGTAAGTAACGCATGGAATCTTTGGATAGAACCAATTGAAAACCAAACTTAATCCTTTTTGTGTGGTGACCTGAGAAATAGAGATATTATTCCTTCCTACCTTTGCTAACTTGTGTGGGCCCTGTCCTCGTTCCATTTTCCATTCTCAGACTGCAAATACAAACTTCCTAAACACCTCAGACCTTGCATTAGGTTCCAGAATTGATCCTTCAAATTTTAACCCACTGACATTCTTATTCGTTTGCTAGACTAAAGTAGGAATCGTATTCCCAAATTTGAAAGAGGATCCCCCCCCTCCCATTTCTCTGACTCTGTTCCGGGGAAGCCGATATCCCTCTCGACTTGGAACCACCAAGGCTCATCCTTTTAACTTGTTTGGTTCTAATGGCGTTGGACTTGGAAATTAAAGATTAAATCTTCAGTTCCTTAATTTGATCTTGGGTCATTTTATCAGTCCTTAACGTACTTAGCTCTTTGTTGGCATGATGAAGTGGGTTTTATTCTAGCTGAACAGTTATCTACGGTAAAGGAAGCAAACAAAGACATGAAAGAACGTATTAATTGGTTGAACACGGGAACCTTGAGGAAAGAATCCATTGGCTAAAGCATCTTGAAAATCTGCAGCAACCGATGCAAGAAAAAGATACAATAAAATAACATAAAATAAAAATTTGAGAAGATGCTTCCCATGGGACTGCTTGTGGAGGTAAGGAATAGAATAAGAATACGTTCTGTTTTGTCTGCTTCAATAAGTTTGGTACTTATTCAGCCCCCACCGTATAAAATAGGAGAAGGATGGGCCCTGAATTATTCATTCTTTGTTTGGCACAAAAACGCAGGACCCATCCTCTGGAATCCTAAGCAGGTGGGACCTGATTATAAAGAGAAAGCGAAGATTGTACTTTCTTCTATACTTGCTTTTGGTTAAATACAGTACTACAGCAAAAGACCACTCGCCTCTTCCCTTGACTTGTACCTCGGTTAATGAAGCAGATTCTCATATATGAATCCATCCATTTTTCCGTCTGTGCTTATCCTCTATCTAGAACTCTTTACAATTATAATAAAACCATTCTTAGCCCTTCACTTAACCGCTTAAACTTTTAAAGTCAGAGTACTAAATGACATGCTATCAGGAGTTTCTCTAACCAAATAATTTTAAGTTTGATCCATGAGTTTTGTGATCAAATGATTTGGAGTTCAATCCTCGTCATTTCTTTTTCTCTTAATTAAGTCTAAAGGATTTTTGATAGCGTGTTAGATCTTATAATAAAACCACTCATGGGCTTTTGTTTGACAATTTAAGCTTTTGAGTTAAAGCGCTTCTTGACGGAACTTTTACCAAAATCCTACTCAGAAATCATAATTGTGTAGTTAGATACAAATGATAAAAAAAATAAGTTGTCCAAACAGATGCGTATCAGAGTGTTGGGCAATGGATGGATTAGTGTATGTGGAGCTGTGCATGTGGGAACAGTAAGTGCATGGCACATCCAATGCTAAACCACTTAAAATTTGTATTATAGAATCTGATTCAGTTTTAAGACAAACGCAATCCACAAGCAATTCATGTGTCACTGCATGTATGTCTGCATTACTTAAATAGGAGAGATTATGTTTTACAATAATAGAAAGTAATGAAGTAATACATGACCAAAACGTCAGGAGTATAATATAATGATCACCAGCTAATGCAGAATAAGTTTGATTACCTATATATGTCATAAAAGACCAAACCACTTGTTGTTGGACACTAGTATAAAAGTAGAAGCTTATTCATAAACTGTATCTGATATTCCAGTACACATTCATCAGGCAATAAAGAGATCTGTGAGGCAAACATTTATTATTTATAGATAACTTAATAACCATAGAGAGAAATAAACTGAAGATTCCTTGAACAGTATCTTCGCATCACTTCTCCTCATTCTTGTTCTTGATTCTGATTTTTGGAATATTTAATGTGGCCGTAGGGAATCTGTGGGTAAAGTTAAAGCTGAGTTCCTAAGTAGTTTTCTGTCATGTGGATTGGAATAATTTGGGCAAGAGGATTGATTTGGTGCTCTCATATCTTGATATCGAATTTGCTCCCTCAGATGGACTTGATATAGCCACATGGCAAATTCTCTGTATCACAATAGGAGAAACCTTTCATGACAGCTTGAAGAATTTATGTTATCTGATCGTGTAATGAAATTACCTACTCTAGCCATCAGATGTCCAGCATTAGTTTTGTGCTGCAAAAATATACCAGTCTGATATATTATTAGGTCTGATGGCGTCA